>NC_044032.1:620846920-621036920 GCF_901765095.1 Microcaecilia unicolor
TGTAGCATGTTAATTTGAGTTAAGTGCATAGTTAGTCAATACAGTACATTAGGAATAATGCTGCTTGCATTATTCAATGTTCATTAATATGTGTTAAGCTTCTTAACACATTAATGCACATTCCATAGCGTCCCATAGATCAATCCAGAGACTGGTGGGTTATGTCCCTCTGCCAGTAGGTGGAGATAGAGCTCTACGATCGAGCGTTCTCGATAATCACGTCCAGGTGAGGAGTTCCTGCCATAGACCTCATGGCTCGAGGAGTCAATGCGAAGGTTCCACAATTTTTCAGCAGGGGCAGGGATCCCCTCTCTCGGGGGATTGATGCTCTTCTTCAGCCATGGCCCCTGTCCAACCTCCTGTATGTGTTTCCGCCTTGGCCCATGATAGGCAGGCTAATAGGTCGTGTGTCTCGTCACCCTGGTCGGGTGATTGTCGTGGCTCTGGATTGGCCCAGGCGTCCATGGTACACAGATCTGGTCCACCTTCGAGTAGACAATCCTTTGCGGCTGCCGGCTCGGGGGTTGTTACGTCAGGGTCCGATCATTATGGAGGATCCCTCCCCGTTTGGTCTTACGTCATCTGCCATTTGGATGCCCAGTCTCCCAATCTTGTAAGGTCCTCTTGTAATTTTTCATAATCCTCTTGCGATTTGACAACTTTGAATAACTTTGTGTTGTCAGCAAATTTAATTACCTCACTAGTTACTCTCATCTCTAGATCATTTATAAATATGTTAAAAAGCAGCGGTCCCAGGACTACACTATCTACCCTTCTCCGTTGAGAATACTGACCATTTAACCCTATTCTCTGTTTTCTACCCTTTGGGCACCATTACATCAGCTTCACAGACCTCAGACAGGATCTCCAGCACTACTGGGTTGGTGAGTGTGGCTGCAGCTTCTGTGATGGCAGCGGAGCTGGTTAAACACTGCTCTTGCTGTGGCAAGCAAAGAGCAGTGTCAGGGTAGTGTTTGGGGGTCACTATACCCTGAGCATAAGATGCCACCTAAATCCTTTTCCTCGGTGGTGATCCTAGTGTGGAGCTTAGGATCATGTAGCTATAATTTGGGTTAGTCTTCCCAATGTGCCTCTCTAAGTTCCCCCAATGTATTTACCATACATGAACTTTATTCTACCACAATATCACCTTGTATTTGTTCATACCGGAAATGGCAGACGCCGTTACGGTACTATGTAAGCCATAGTAGAACGAGAGGACATGATATGAGAGTGAAGGGGGGCAGACTCAAGAAAAATGTCAGGAAGTATTTTTTCACGGAGAGAGTGGTAGATACTTGGAATGCCCTCCCGCGGGAGGTGGTGGAGATGAAAACGGTAACGGAATTCAAGCATGCGTGGGATAAACATAAAGGAATCCTGTGCAGAAGGAATGGATCCTCAGAAGCTTAGCCGAGATTGGGAGGCGGGGCTGGTGTTTGGGTGGTGGGGCTAGTTCTGGGCAAGACTTCTACGGTCTGTGTCCTGAAAATGGCAGATATAAATCAAGGTAAGGTATACACAAGAAGTAGCACATATGAGTTTATCTTGTTGGGCAGACTAGATGGACCGTGCAGGTCTTTTTCTGCTGTCATCTACTATGATACTATCCAGCTTATAATTGAAAAAGAAAAACGCCTATATTGCGACCCAAATCGGGAGATAGACGTTTATCTCACAAAAACGAATAAAGCGGTATAATCGAAAGCCGAATTTGGACGTTTTCAACTGCACTCCGTTGCGGATGCGGACAAAGTTGATGGGGGCGTGTCGAAAGGCGTGGTGAAGGCGGAACTGGGGCGTGGTTATCGGGTGATCAGAGATGGGCGCCTTTCGCCGATAATGGAAGAAAAATATTCGTTTTTAGCGATAATTTAGGGCACTTTTCCTGGACCCTGTTTTTCCACGAATAAGGCCCCAAAAAGTGCCCTAAATGACCAGATGACCACTGGAGGGAATCGGGGATGACCTCCCCTAACTCCCCCAGTGGTCACAAACCCCGTCCCACCACAAAATATGCCGTTTCACAACTTTTTATTTTCACCTTCAAATGTCATACCCACCTCCCTGGCAGCAGTATGCAGGTCACTGGAGCAGTTATTAGGGGGTGCAGTGGACTTCAGGCAGGTGGACCCAGGCCCATCCCCCCTCCACCTGTTACACTTGTGCTGGTAAATGGGAGCCCTCCAAACCGCCCCCCAAACCCACTGTACCCACATGTAGGTGCCCCCCTTCACCCCTTAGGGCTATAGTAATGGTGTACACTTGTGGGCGGTGGGTTTTGAGGAAGATTTTGGGGGGCTCAACACCCAAGGGAAGGGTGCTATGCACCTGGGAGCTCTTTTACCTTTTTTTTTGTTTTTGTAAAAGTGCCCCCTAGGGTGCCCGGTTGGTGTCCTGGCATGTGAGGGGGACCAGTGCACTACGACTCCTGGCCTCTCCCACGAACAAATGCCTTGGATTTATTCGTTTTTGAGCTGGGCGCTTTCATTTTCCATTATCACTGAAAAACAAAAACGCCCAGCTCACAAATTGTCGAATAAAACATGGACGTCTATTTTTTTCGAAAATACGGTTCGGTCCGCCCCTTCACGGACCCGTTCTCAGAGATAAACGCCCATGGAGATAGACGTTTTTGTTCAATTATGCCCTTCCACATGTTACATTGAGCCTGCAAATAGGTGGGGAAATGTGGGATACAAATGTAACAAATAAATAAATACATTTTGGATGCCCAGTCTCCTCATCTTCTAAGGTTCTCCTGCAGTTTCTCATAGTCTTTATGCAAGTTAATAACTTTGAACAATTTTGTATCCTTGATCGGAAGGGTGTGGACTGGGAGGTCCTTAATCGGGGGTTATATACATCAGGGTGTCCTTGATCGGGGGGGGGGGGGGGGGTTGTGGATTAGGGAGGCCTTGATCGGAACAATAACAACATAGTTGGTGTTGCTGACAAGCATGGTTATTCAGAACCCACAGGAATCTACAGAACTGGTTGCTGACGTCAATGGTAAATCCAGGTGTGATAGAGACCTGACTTTGACCATAACTTGATAACTACCCCCCTTAAAGTCTTAACCTTTGCAGATGTTCCTTTTCACTTTTTTTAAAAACCATTTTTCTAATTTTATCATAGCTGCCTTTTGGAAAGTTAAATGCTGATGCAGTGGATTTCTCTAGTGTCAATTATTAAATTAGATTCGATGATGTTATTATCATTATTACCTCTCACACTAAGTCCTGCTTTCCACTAAGGACATGACCAGAGTTTTGCTTAGGCTAATGTTGGATAGAAATGCCACAAATAAATAAACAGATAAGTAAATAAATAAAATAGATCATCCTCTTGTTGGTTCCATGAAACATTCGTTTATTTCATACTAGTAAAAAAGCCCTGTTTCTGATGGAAATGAAACGGGGGCTAGCAATGTTTTCTTCTGTGTGCATGTGGGAGTGTGTGTGTCCCTGCCCTCTGGCCTCTCTCCCCTCCCCCCTCTGAGTCCTTCACTGTTACAGAGCCAGCGATTTGATATCGTGCTCTAAAAAGCCCCGTTTCTGATGCAAATGAAACGGGGGCTAGCAATGTTTTCTTCTGTGTGCATGTGGGAGTGTGTGTGTCCCTGCCCTCTGGCCTCTCTCCCCTCCCCCCTCTGAGTCCTTCACTGTTACAGAGCCAGCGATTTGATATCGTGCTCTAAAAAGCCCCGTTTCTGATGGAAATGAAACGGGGGCTAGCAATGTTTTCTTCTGTGTGCATGTGGGAGTGTGTGTGTCCCTGCCCTCTGGCCTCTCTCCCCTCCCCCCTCTGAGTCCTTCACTGTTACAGAGCCAGCGATTTGATATCGTGCTCTAAAAAGCCCCGTTTCTGATGGAAATGAAACGGGGGCTAGCAATGTTTTCTTCTGTGTGCATGTGGGAGTGTGTGTGTCCCTGCCCTCTGGCCTCTCTCCCCTCCCCCCTCTGAGTCCTTCACTGTTACAGAGCCAGCGATTTGATATCGTGCTCTAAAAAGCCCCGTTTCTGATGCAAATGAAACGGGGGCTAGCAATGTTTTCTTCTGTGTGCATGTGGGAGTGTGTGTGTCCCTGCCCTCTGGCCTCTCTCCCCTCCCCCCTCTGAGTCCTTCACTGTTACAGAGCCAGCGATTTGATATCGTGCTCTAAAAAGCCCCGTTTCTGATGCAAATGAAACGGGGGCTAGCAATGTTTTCTTCTGTGTGCATGTGGGAGTGTGTGTGTCCCTGCCCTCTGGCCTCTCTCCCCTCCCCCCTCTGAGTCCTTCACTGTTACAGAGCCAGCGATTTGATATCGTGCTCTAAAAAGCCCCATTTCTGATGCAAATTAAACGGGGGCTAGCAATGTTTTCTTCTGTGTGCATGTGGGAGTGTGTGTGTCCCTGCCCTCTGGCCTCTCTCCCCTCCCGAGTCCTTCACTGTTACAGAGCCAGCAATTTGATTTTGTGCTCTAAAAAGCCCCGTTTCTGATGCAAATGAAACGGGGGCTAGCAATGTTTTCTTCTGTGTGCATGTGGGAGTGTGTGTGTCCCTGCCCTCTGGCCTCTCTCCCCTCCCCCCTCTGAGTCCTTCACTGTTACAGAGCCAGCGATTTGATATCGTGCTCTAAAAAGCCCCGTTTCTGATGCAAATGAAACGGGGGCTAGCAATGTTTTCTTCTGTGTGCATGTGGGAGTGTGTGTGTCCCTGCCCTCTGGCCTCTCTCCCCTCCTCCCTCTGAGTCCTTCACTGTTACAGAGCCAGCGATTTGATATCGTGCTCTAAAAAGCCCCATTTCTGATGCAAATGAAACGGGGGCTAGCAATGTTTTCTTCTGTGTGCATGTGGGAGTGTGTGTGTCCCTGCCCTCTGGCCTCTCTCCCCTCCCCCCTCTGAGTCCTTCACTGTTACAGAGCCAGCGATTTGATATCGTGCTCTAAAAAGCCCCGTTTCTGATGCAAATGAAACGGGGGCTAGCAATGTTTTCTTCTGTGTGCATGTGGGAGTGTGTGTGTCCCTGCCCTCTGGCCTCTCTCCCCTCCCCCCTCTGAGTCCTTCACTGTTACAGAGCCAGCGATTTGATATCGTGCTCTAAAAAGCCCCGTTTCTGATGCAAATGAAACGGGGGCTAGCAATGTTTTCTTCTGTGTGCATGTGGGAGTGTGTGTGTCCCTGCCCTCTGGCCTCTCTCCCCTCCCCCCTCTGAGTCCTTCACTGTTACAGAGCCAGCGATTTGATATCGTGCTCTAAAAAGCCCCGTTTCTGATGCAAATTAAACGGGGGCTAGCAATGTTTTCTTCTGTGTGCATGTGGGAGTGTGTGTGTCCCTGCCCTCTGGCCTCTCTCCCCTCCCCCCTCTGAGTCCTTCACTGTTACAGAGCCAGCAATTTGATTTTGTGCTCTAAAAAGCCCCGTTTCTGATGCAAATTAAACGGGGGCTAGCAATGTTTTCTTCTGTGTGCATGTGGGAGTGTGTGTGTCCCTGCCCTCTGGCCTCTCTCCCCTCCCCCCTCTGAGTCCTTCACTGTTACAGAGCCAGCGATTTGATATCGTGCTCTAAAAAGCCCCGTTTCTGATGCAAATGAAACGGGGGCTAGCAATGTTTTCTTCTGTGTGCATGTGGGAGTGTGTGTGTCCCTGCCCTCTGGCCTCTCTCCCCTCCCCCCTCTGAGTCCTTCACTGTTACAGAGCCAGCGATTTGATATCGTGCTCTAAAAAGCCCCGTTTCTGATGCAAATGAAACGGGGGCTAGCAATGTTTTCTTCTGTGTGCATGTGGGAGTGTGTGTGTCCCTGCCCTCTGGCCTCTCTCCCCTCCCCCCTCTGAGTCCTTCACTGTTACAGAGCCAGCGATTTGATTTTGTGCTCTGCTGTTTTCCTTCACTGACTGTGTTACAGAGAGGGCGGGGCAGACACTCATAGGGAAACCGGATATCTCGCCCCCTTCACACTTCCGGCTGGAGGCTTCATAGAACGTTGGCGTTGCCTTTTATATAGAGAGATAGGATCTTTACTTCTCTAGCATTTCCTGATGTGACATTTATCCAGTCAATACAAGGGTAATTGAAATCAGAGACCCAATAAAGAAAACAGCCCAGTTTTCTGACTTTGAACTTGTGATAGAAGAGAATTTGCAGCTTTATTGATAAAATCTGTTTAATTTTATACAAAAGCAAACATTTTTGGATTGTTTAAATAGTCTAAAATTCTTTTGCAATAGATAAACAGTTTTAGCATAGAGCTTCAAGAGGTAGATGTTAGATAACTTAACTAGGCTTAAAATCTTTCTATTCCCGTACCTTTTAATGATATAGGCTGTAACAATTAATTTTAAACTACTGCAAAGGAATTGTAGACAATTTAAATAATCTTAATTACAGGAACTCCAGTGTTGTAGATTACCTTATCATCATGTGTACTGCAGCTTGGGGGAGGGGGTGGGAGAAGACATCTTGACTGGCAAGATGAATACTGTCATCAGTATTTGGGGATTATATGTGGTTACAACCAAGACTCCATCATGTTTGGCTGCCTATATGGTTGGCATGGTGGAAACTTGACAACTAGTGTTTAAACATGCATGGCTCGGGCCCCACACAGAATTTTGGACTTGGCTTTGGCTGTCTTGTTGGGCAGACTGGATGGACCATGTGGGTCTTTATCTGCCATCATTTACTGTGTTTCTGTGTGAAATTCAATAGATTTTATCAATAAAGCTACAAATAATCTTGTATCACAAGATCAAAGTCACCAAATCGCAGAGCAAACTAATGTTCTCTTACCCACATACATTTCCTCTTCTCTCAAAACTCCCTCATGGCCTGATGCTCAGAACTCTGGCACTATAGGTACCAGCGCCAGGAAATACCACAGGAACAGTGCAGAAAAAAACTTCCCAATTCTCAACACTAATAGCATGCAAATTATATGCACGCTGTTAGTGTTGAGCATTGGGAAGTTATTTTTCTGACCTCTTCTTCCCATTATGGCTCCCTGGTGCTGATTGGTGGGGCGAAAGGAAGCACCTTCCAAAAGAGGTTTGGGCGAGAATCTATCCACTGCAAAACAGTTCCGGTTGCAGCCCATTGTCTTCTTTTCCCACCTGTGAGCTGGCTCGTGGGCAGCTAGCTATGGCTGGCTCTCATGCTATATGTGACCCTCTGCCTCCTCAAGATAATGTGGATCCGCTACCTCTGGAGCTGGTGACCAGGACAGCAATGTCTGATGAGAAATCTCTCTTCAGACACCCTAACAACAGTTCAGAGCTGGCATTAGGTTTTCAGTGGTAAGGGTAGGGTTCGGTTTGTGCGCTATTTTTGAGCATTGGGAAGGAATAGATAAGGATTTCATTTACATAGGATTGATTTCACTTTAATGCTACTTGTGGCCATCTTTGGCACTCATGTTTTCCCCAGCGTTAGTGCTCTCTGAACATTCTGTGCGCCCTAACACCGTGGCTATTGCAGTTCTAATCGCCTCTAGCATCGGCGTTAGGTTCTGAGCTTTGGCCTGTCAGCAAAGAAGATACTTGGATCGTTTCCTTTTATGGGGTCCTTTTATTAAAGCTTAGCATGCGCTGATGGACATTAGAGAATGCTAAATGCTGAGGCTCCAATGCTCAGAACTCCAGAGGTAAGCCAACATCACCGAAACTATACCACAGAAAATTAGCTTGCCAATGCTCAAAGGAAATGGTATGTGCACTGTTAAAGCGAAAGCAAGGAGACAGGATGTGCTTGGTACATGCGCAGAAGAGTTTTATGGTTAGCCCAGCCGCTGTGCACATGCGCCAGGCAAACCCTAACGTGAAGCACACATTGGCGTCTGTTTTCTGCACCTTGAGCTTAAATTTTTTTTTTTATTTACTTGGAAGGCTTATATTTAAAAGCAGGAAACAGGCACCCCTGTGCCCTTGTGCCAGGGGGGTAGGGGGAGGGAGAAGGCCACTGGGCTACCAGGGAACTTTTCTTGGGGGGGGGGGGGGGGTTAAGGGGTCTGGAGTTCCACAGGACCTCTAGCCCCTTGTGTGCGGGGGGTGGGGGGAACCTTCCATTTGACAGGTTGGGCTTTTTTTTTTGGCAGCCCAAACCTGTAAAACAAATTCTGTGGCAGCATTGTGCAAGCACAGTCCTCCCACAGAAGTACACCAATGATCAGACCTCCAGTTCCCTTGACCCCCCCGACACAAGTTCTTGCCACCTTGCCAACACTTCTTCCTTTAAGCATAGTGGAGTCTGTCCCCAGTTGCATTTGGGGAATGAGAAGTTGTTCCCTTTGCTTTGTAGTTCCAACCAGGGAGCTTCCTTTGAGCTGAGTTTGGATGTCATAAGAGTCTAGGGTGTTTACGGTTCAACTTTTCACAATGGGAACCTTGCAGTGTGTAATAGTTCTGTCTGGTGGGGAGAGTTTCTAGCCTCCCTGGACCTCAAGGAAACATACTTTCATATTTTCATATTCTCAGTGCTCCTTGCTGCAGAGGGATCTTAGCGATTTATGACCATGTCATTCAGCCTTTCCACGTTGCCAAAGACATTTTTGCAAGGTTATGGTGGTAGTGGCAGCTTTCCTTCGTGAGGATGGATTGCAGGTTCATCCATACCTCGTGACTGGCTAATTTGCAGCTCTATCAAGAGACTCTGCAAATTTCAACCAAGATACCTACTCGTCTTCAGTCCTTAGAATTGGTAATCAGTGTCACCAAGAGTCAGTTGTTTCCAGCACAAATTGTGGCTTATCGGGAAGTGCGGTTCCATATAGGCTTGGTAAGTCCTTTCTTCATTTCGCTCCTCAGCAACAGGTGCCAACCCAAGTCAGGCTTTACTTTCCCTACCAGGTCCAGGCTATGGGAAAAGGTTCAAGTTATAGGCACAAGGTTCTCTTTCTTGGACATTCCCCCATGGACCTGATTCCATATCAGACTACTTCAGGAGTTCCTACTCTGCTTTAGTCCCCATCTCTATGGTTCCCTTCAAGCCAACTTAATCTCAATGGGTGATTTCAACACAGCTTTCTGCTGACATTTCAGAAGTTCTCTCTCCCTGGAGGTGGCTGTCTACAGCTTGTAGGCTGCTATGGTGTGCTGTAGCTGGCGGCAACAGATTTCGGATCCCTTCCAGAAGGTAGACAGTTGACTGCCTCCTCACTTGCTAGATGTAGAGTCGTAGAATAGGCATCAGTGTGAAGCTAAAGAGCTGTTCACATAAGCACCATTTTATTCAAAATCCTTTTAGGGGAGCAGCTGCTCCCCTTGCACCCCACCTAGCTATGCCTCTGCATAGTGGGGCAGTGCCTGGGATGACCCACTGAGCAGAAGTGACTTCCTACATAGCCTTATGCATTGCTACTGTAGCAATCTTCACCATTTTAAGATTAGCAGATGCAGCGGTGGCAGGATCAGAAGCAGACATATTCAGAACCTGGAGAGCCTTAGGTATATAGGAGGGTGGTGACTCCTTACGAAAAACCCACACTGAGGTAGGATCATCAGATTCCTGACCTGCTGAGCAGAAATGCCTCCCGGCATACCCTCATGCGGTCCTTTGGCTGGTCACAAGTAAGGGGATCTGGCTTCAAAAGCCACAGTGACCGTTGACTGAGAGAGGCAATTTCTTCAGCTGGCCTCTGTATGGGACAGTCTCTCCCATTGTGGGTGGCAGTTCTTTCTTCCAGAGCACAGTTGACTTCTTTTTCCAAGTCCTATCTGGCTTCCATGGCTGCCCTTTGCAGTTCGGCCACTTGGTCCTCTGTCCTGCTGTGGATAGCTTGTGCAGGTTGCCCACTTGATCTGCTGTCCTTCCCTTGCCAGGCTTTGCAGGCTTGTTGTGGCAGAGCTAGGCATTCCAGATTTGATGTGGCAGCGCATGTAACCGCGGCATGTGGAGCATTGTTCCAGTCTGCTGAGGTTGTAGTACCTGGTCCCACTTGAGGACTGCTTTATGCAGGCAGGAGAAGACTTCCTCTTTCGTCTTCCACTGCTTTGGTATCAACAATACTGAAGATAGGGTGACTGTACATATAGTAAACCTCTGACCCCCCCCCCCCCCTTGCACCAAAAAAAGCCCTGGTGGCCCAATGGATTGCGAACACCCCCCCCCCAACCTGGTGGTCTAGTGGCCCCTTTCCCGGCTCCTACTGTACTTTAGTGGTGGAGGAGGGAGTAGTACACTCCCTCCTCTTCCAGCGCTGCCTTGAAAATGGCAGCGTACAGCCCTGCCCAGTGCATCCTGAGATGCACTGGGTGGGGCATCACCACCATATAAGGGAGTTCGCTGGCTTGGGGTGGGGGCTCAGGGCTCCTGTGGAAGGGGTTCCATTGGGGGGATGAGGGCCTGCTAGCATGCAAATGCATGCTGGACAGTGCTCCCCATTTGTCATGAAACGCCTAGTCACCCATCTGGGGTTACCCTGCGGCCACTCAGAGGGTCTATCCCCAGCACAGCTCAGGTCCGCCTGCACCTGCTGCTTGTGCTCTACACTAGCACCCTTCTCCTACTGACTGGGTCACAACCGCCTCTGGGTGAGTGTCCTGCTACCAAATTATCACCAGTGATTTCTAGGTTACTGGAGGCCACACTCCCAGTGGTTCCTCAGTTCCCAGAAAAGCATTCACAGACCCAACACACAAACCACCAGGATTCTTTATCAGTCCAGACAGCCGGAAAGAACAAACAATTGTGTTTATTCTCATAAAAGTATTGAGCAGTGGAACAAAAATGTGCAAATAGCAAACAGTAACAAGTAACTGAAAAATTGATCAATTAGACTAACTAAATATCTATATACTATCTAAACAGTACCTGAGATCAGGACATATAATTGTTCACAGAGCCTTAGCAAAGAAAGCTATATCTCTCTTCTTCCAGGCTAAGACCGAAGCAACATCCAGCAACAAATGCTGGGTAATTTCAAACCTCCAGGCCAATCAGAGCCCAAGTTTCAAATAAAAACTGGTTACATCACTACAGGCACTTCCTATTATCTGTGTGCCCAAATAAAAGAAAGAGAAGTCAGTCCTCTGTAACAGTTTTAAGAATAAACATGCACCATCTGCTGGCCAAATAGAAGAAATACACTTCAGACATAATTAAAACAGGAAAATATCCAATACATTTTACAAACTTAAAACACACAGTTTCTTCACACCATTCCTCCCCAATGTTCCATAAACCCTAATGCCAGCTCTGAGCTGGCGTAGGGTTTGCCAGGAGCAGTGCACCAATGTTTGGCGCGCTGCCCACTGATCATTGGGGAGGAATAATAAAATTCCTGTTTAGCATGCATTTGTATGCTACTTGCGATCAGAGCCTTCGAGCACGTTTCACACACTCGAGGGTTGCTATCATGGGACAGTAGCAAACGTGGGTGCTAGTATGGCACTAATAGCCTCTAGCTCCCGCGTTTACTTCTGATCATTGGTCTAGGAGTGTCTTATTTTTATACCTATGGACCACATGGTACTTAGCACATGCTAAGCTTTAAAAAAAGGGTCCCTATATATCTTTGTTTCTAGCAGAAATGCTGAAACAGCCCCTTTGATGATTAACACATTAATTAGTCTGCCCCAATGACCTTTGCATAATTCTACCTTCCCTACAGTCTTTTCGTTAACACCTAATTCAGCTCAGTAGCACTGTTTCCTCAGCTTTTGACAAAGAACAGTAAAGTGTATTTTCTGTTTAAGGTTGTTAAGCAATAGAAAAAGAAAAAATGCTAAGGCAAAGGATTTAGACATGATAAGTTAAAACTGACCTTTGAATGCTGTAGGGCTGTAATAGTTAACTTTAAACCTATGGTAAAAGATTCTAAGCCCAGCTGAGCTATCTAAAACTTAGGGCCCTGTGTACTTAGGTGCTCTAGCATTTTAAGCACGCACTAAAAATGAGCACGCGCTAATGTTAGAGAGACACCCATTCCTATGGGTGTCTCTAACATTAGCTCAATCTAATTTTTAGCACATGCCATAAATGCTAGCGTGTCTATAGCACAACGTAGTAAACAGGGCCCTTTTGCTTTTAATGTTCCGGGCTGTAACAATTAACTTTAAAACTATGGCAAATAATTTTAAGCCCTACTGAGCTAATACCTATTTTTAATGCTCTAGGCTGTACTGTTAATTTTAAACTATGGCAAAAGAATGTTATACTATTAAAACAAGCTAATAATGTTTGCTTTTTTATGAAATTCACACAGATTTTATCAATAAAATGACAAATTCTCTTCTATCCCAAGCTCTCAATCACCAATGCCCCAATGCTCAGAACTTTCGCGGTAAGCCAACAGCGCAGAAACTATACCGCCGGAACAGCACAGAAAATTAGCTTGCCAATGCTCAAAGGAAATGGTATGCAAATCATATGTGCTTTAAAGCGAATGCAAGGAGGGGGGACGAGCTCATTTCTAGGATAAGCAGCATAAAATCTGTTTTATTGTTTTGGGGACTCCAGGACAGAGACACTGTGGCTGGGCTGTCTTTTGGAAGGGAAGACAAGTGCCTATAGGAGCAGGTCACAGGCGAGAACTTGTGAACATAAGGAATGACTTTATGTGTCTATTTTTTTCCAGATCTGTGAAGGGAACAGGTCAGCTATTCCTGTGCATGAAAATAAATAATTACATAAGCATTGCCATACTGGGACAGACCGAAGGTCCATGAATGCCAGAATACTGTTTCCAACAGTGGCCTATCCAGGTCAAAAGTACCTGGCAAGATCCCAAAACAGTACAATACATTTTATGCTGCTTATTCTAGAACTAAGCAGTGGGTTTTCCCCAAGTCCATTTTAATAATGGTCTATGGACTTTTCCTTTAGGAAGCCATCCAAACCTTTTTTAAACCCCACTGAGCTAATTACTTTTCCTATATTCTCTGGCAACGAATTCCAGAGTTTAATTATACGTTGAGTGAAGAAATATTTTCTCCAATTTGTTTTAAATTTACTACTTTGTAGATTGATTAGATACCCCCTAGACCTAGTATTTTTGGAAATAGTAAACAAGTAGTTCACGTCTACCCATTCCACTCCACTCATTATTTTATAGACTTCTATCATATCTCCCCTCAGCCGTCTTTTCTCCAAGCTGAAGAGCTCTAGATGCTTTAGCCTTTCCTCATAGGGAAGTCGTTCCATCCCCTTTATCATTTTTGTTGCCCTTCTCTGTACCTTTTCTAATTCTACTATATCTTTTTTGAGATGCGGTGACCAGAATTGAACACAGTACTCAAGGTGCGGTTGCATCATGGAGCGATACAAAGGCATTATAACGTCCTCATTTTTGTTTTCCATTCCTTTCCTAATAATACCTAACATTCTATTTGCTTTCTTAGCAGCTGCCGCACACTGAGCAGAGGGTTTCAACATATCATTAGCGATCATGCCTAGATCCTTTTCCTGGTTGGTGACTCTTAATGCGGAACCTTGCATTACATAACTATAATTCAGGTTCCTCTTTCCCACATGCATCACTTTGCACTTGCTCACATTAAATGTCATCTGCCAATTAGATGCCCAGTCTCCCAGTCTCGTAAGGTCCTCTTGTAATTTTTCACAATTCTTTTGCGATTTAACAACTTTGAATAACTTTGTGTCATCAGCAAATTTAATTACCTCACTAGTTACTCCCATCTCTAGATCATTTATAAATATGTTAAGTAGAGGAGTGTGGTAGCCGTGTTAGTCCACTCTTAAGGTTATCAATAGAAATCAAACAAAATAAAACATGGAAAAGAAAATAAGATGATACCTTTTTTATTGGACATAACTTAATACATTTCTTGATTAGCTTTCGAAGGTTGCCCTTCTTCGTCAGATCGGAAATAAGCAAATGTGCTAGCTGACAGTGTATATAAGTGTAAACTTCCATCACAGAGTGAAAAGGAACAGAAGGGCACACGTCCCTGTAATTTATTCAGCTGCAAACTATGCCAAAATATTTCACAGGACCCCACAGTTACCTACAAAGGAAAGATATTCAACATAAAGGGATCTTTCACTTGCTCATCTTCCAATGTGGTATATATCATTCAGTGTAAAAAATGTAACGAAGGATGCTATATTGGAGAAACAGGCCAGATGCTTAAGACAAGATTCAATTTACATAGACATCACATGAAGAATACAGCCAGTAGGGCCCCCACCCCAGTGGGACAGCACTTCACAGAACCAGGACACTGTACCAGTGATTTCACAGTGAGAATACTGAAAGGTAACTTTAAAACCATACAAGAACGTAAGACCTTTGAAGTCAGAATGATTGAATATTTTAACACCCAACAGAAAGGACCTAACAAGGACCTGGGGTTCCTAGCCCATTATAAACCATAAAGCTGTATGTCTCTGTTGATCACCCCACCCCTCACCTATCCACACCCATCCTGTTAGAATATCAATGATATGCTTTGATATCCCCATGCATTCCTCCTACCCACCCCCATCCTCCCACCCTGTCAGACAGTCATAGTAATGCTTGACTGTTTTCACTTATATACACTGTCAGCTAGCACATTTGCTTATTTCCGATCTGACGAAGAAGGGCAACCTTCGAAAGCTAATCAAGAAATGTATTAAGTTATGTCCAATTAAAAAGGTATCATCTTATTTTCTTTTCCATGTTTTATTTTGTTTGATTTCTATTGATAAATATGTTAGAAAGCAGCAATCCCAACACAGACTTCTGGGCAACCCCACTATCTACTCTTCTCCATTGAGAATACTGACAATTTCACCCTACTCTCTGTTTTCTATCTTTTAACCAGTTTTTAATCCACAATAAGACACTACCTCCTATCCCATGACTTTCCAATTTCCTCTAGAGTCTTTCATGAGGTACTTTGTCAAATGCCTTTTGAAAATCCAAATACACAGTTTCGACTGGCTGACCTTTATCCACAAGTTCATTCACCCCTTCAAAGAAATGTAATAGATTGGTGAGCCAAGATTTCCCTTCACTAAATCCATATTGGCTTTGTCTCATTAATCCATGCTTTTGAATATGCTCTGCAATTTTGTTCTTTATTATAGTCTCTACCATTTTGCCCTGCGCTGACATCAGGCTCACCTGTCTATAATTTCCTGGTTCACCTCTGGAACCTTTTTAAAATAAATTGGCCTCCAATCTTCCGGAACCACACTTGATTTTAAAGATAAATTACATATTACTAACAATAGTTCTGCAAGTTCATTTTTCAATCCAATCAGTATTCTGGGATGAATACAATCTGGTCCAGGAGATTTGCTACTCTTCAATTTGTCAAATTGCACCATTACATCCTCCAGGTTTATAGAGATTTCATTCAGTTTCTCTGACTCGTTAACTTCGAATATCATTTCTGCCACCGGTATCTCTCCCAAATAGACCGAAGCAAAGAATTCATTTAATCTCTCTGCTATGGATTTGTTTTCCCTGATTGCCCTTTTTACCCCTCGGTCGTCTAGCAGTCCAACAGATTTTTTTGTTGGCTTCTTGTTTTTAATATACCTAAAAATTTTTTTACTTTATGTTTTTGCCTCCAACGCAATCTTTTTTCAAAGTATCTCTTTGCCTTCCTTATCAGTGCTTTGCCTTTGACTTGCCATTACTTATGCTGTTTCTTATTATTTTCATTTGGTTCCTTCTTCCATTTTCTGAAGGATTTTCTTTTAGCTCTAATAGCTTCCTTCACATCACTTTTTAACCATGCCAGCTGTTGTTTGGTCTTTCATCCTCCTTTTTTTAATATATGGAATATATTTGGCCTGGCCATCCAAGCCTGATGTACATTTATGACCTTCACAGCTGCTCCTCTAAGTTTTTTTTTCACCATTTGTCGCGGTTGTGGTCGTGCCCCTGCATCCAGACTCACCTTTTTCCAGTGATCTGGCCCTGTGACTTCTCTGGACTGTCTTGTCCCTGCATTGATGCATCTGCAGCCTAGGTTGCCTGCAATCCAAGCCTTGCTTTGGTGTGCTTGCAATCCAAACCTCACTCTGATGTGCCTGCAATCCAAGCGTCACTATAGTTTATTCAAGCCTCATTTCACGTTGTAACATCATCAGCAAGTCCTTTATTAAACTTTTGCAAGAGGTCACTTAATCTTGTTTTTGTGTTTCCTGTTTAGATCTAATCCTTGCTTGGCTTTGGTCCTGCGTGCTTTGTTTCCAGTCTGGCTTTGTTCCTGTGAGTCTTGCTCCTGAATGTCTGTTCTGTGTTTCTATAAGTCTTGTACTTTAATGCTTTGTTTCTATGAGTGTGCTTTTGAACCTTGTTCCTGAAAGCCTGGCTCTAGAGCCACACCCTGCCCTTGGTTTCTGTATCTGTTTGATTCTACCCTTGGCTCCTGCTTTTAGTCTAGCCCTGCTTTTGACTCTTGCTATAGTTAAGCTCTGTGTTTAAGCCAACCTTTGTGTTTAGCCAAGCTCTGTTCCTGCTTTCTGTATGTCTTGTTCTGTTTCCGGTGTGTGTGGTTCTTGTTTGTACCTGTAAGGACTACCTTTTACTTAGCTTTGGTTTCTAGCTCTGCTTGTACTGTTTCTGGGCATGTGTAGTTCTTGAATGTTTATGCTGAGAGTCTGTAGAGGCCAGCATCATCCTCGATTACTTCACTGCTGTGCAGCTGTGTTTGCTGTCTCTCAGTTTGCCTTACCTTCCCTTTCCCAGCTGTGGATGCTGGTAAGCACATTGCTTCTTTGTTTGTTTGTCTTCCTTGTAGCCTGATTTAACCCTTTGTGTGCTGTGTTTGTGACCTGGCTCTTTTGAACACAATTACCCTTGCTGACTTGTGTATTAGAAGCAGCTTTTCCCTTAGTTTGCTTAATCCTTTGTCTGCTATGTTTGCTTCCTGGCTCTTGTGAGCTCTGTTTCTGCCAAGTTCTGTTCCTGCTGTGTGTTTGAGCCAGGTTCTGCTCCTGCTCTGTGTTTGAGCTAGTTCTGTCCCTGTTTCCTGTCAAGCCAAGTCTGTTCCTGAATCCTGTTCCTGCCTTCTTTATTGTCTTGCTTTTGTTATTCTTGTTGCCTAGCTCCTACCCTGTCTTGCCTGTCTAGTTGTGCTTTGTCTTGTCGCTTTCAGTCTAGTCCTGTCCGGATCCAGTCCTTGCCTTGTCCTTGTCTTGCCCTTTTCTGGACCCAGTTTTAATCTAGTTCCGTATCTTGCCATGTCTTGTATTGCCTGGGTCCCAGTCCCAGTTTTAATCCAGTTCCGAGTCTTGCCTTGTCCTGTCTGGTTTCCAGTTCTGGCCCCTTTGCCTTGTTTTCCTTGCCTCGTCTGGATCCGGTTCTTGTGTTGTCCATTGTGTTTAGTTACCTCTGTCCTTCCTTGTTGAGTCTGTTAGTTTATCCTAGTCTAGTCTGTTCTGATTCCTGCCTGTGCCAGCCCAGGTGATTTATCTGCCAAAGCTCCGGATTTGGTCCAAGGGTTCACCATTCCTGACAGTTGTGACACCGTTCTTCTCATTTTATCATAGTCTCTTTTTTGAAAGTTAAACGCTAATGTATTGGATTTCCTGTGTGTACTTACTCCAAAGCCGTTATTAAATGTGATCGTATTTTGATCACTATTATCAGCGGCCCTAGCACCATTACCTCTAGCACCAGATCATGCAGTCCACTAAGGACTAGGTCTAGAATTTTTCCTTCTCTTGTTAGATCCTGTACCAGCTGCTCCATAAAGCAGTCCTTGATTTTGTCAAGGAATTTTACCTCCCTAGCATGCCCTGATGTTACATTTACCTAGTCATTATCGGGGTAATTGAAATCACCCATTATTATTATGTTGCCCAGTTTGTTAGCCTCCCTAATTTCTGATAACATTTCTACATCCGTCTGTTCATCCTGGCCAGGTGGACGGTAGTACAGTCCTGTCACTGTCCTTTTCCCCTTTACACATGGAATTTCAATCCATAGGGTTTCCAAGATGTGTTTTGTTTTCTGCAGAATTTCAATCTATTTGATTCAAGGCCCTCCTTAACATACAATGATACCCCTCCACCAATTTGATCCACCCTATCACTACGATATAATTTGTACCCTGGTATGACAGTGTCCCACTGGTTATCCCCTTCCACCAGGTCTCAGAGAAGCCTATTATATCTAATTTTTCATTTAGTGCAATATATTCTAACTCTTCCATCTTATTTCTTAGGCTTCTGGCATTCACATATAGACATTTCAAACTGTGTTTGTTTTACTTATTTAGACCTTGCACTTTAGTGTTAATTTGCAATCTTTTGTCTGATTTTTTCTTAAGGACACCTGATCTACTATGGTCTCTTTTGCAACCTCACTATCGGGATACCCTTTCTTCCCTGTTTTGGTGATAACAATGATAGATACCTTGTTCTGAACCATGAGTTTTTGAATGACTGTCGGCCTTCTCCGAAGTTCTAGCATAAAAGCTGCTCTATCTCCTTTTTAAATGCCTATGCCAGCAGCCTGGTCCCACCCTAGTTAAAGTGGAGCCCATGCTTCCGGAATAGGCTCCCCCTTCCCCAGAATGTTGCCCAGTTCCTTACAAATCTAAAACCCTCCTCCCTGCACCATCGCCTCATCCACACATTGAGACTCTGGAGCTCTGCCTGTCTCTTGGGCCCTGCACGTGGAACAGGTAGCACTTCAGAAAATGCTACCCTAGAGGTTCTGGATTTGAGCTTTCTACCCAAGAGCCTAAATTTGGCTTCCAGAATGTGTCTCTCACATTTTCCTATGTCTTTGGTACCCACATGTACTGAGACAGCCGGCTCCTCCCCAGCACTATCTAAATTCCTATCTAGGTGATGGCGTGATGTCTGCCACCTTCACACCAGGCAGGCAAGTGACCAGACAGTCCTCATAGCCACCAGCCACCCAGCTATCTACATGCCTAATAAACAAATCACCAACTACAACAGCTGTCCTAACTCTTCTCTGGGCAGAATCTCCTGGAGACACATCCTCGGTGCAAGAGGATATTGCATCCCTTGGTGTGCTGGTCCTGGCTATAGGATTACTTCCAGCTGCAGCAGGGTGATGCTCCCCTTTCAGAAGGCTTCCCTCCTCCAAGGCAGCACAGGGGCTGCAAGATTAGAGGTGGGACTTCTCTACAACGTCCCTGTAGGCCCCCTCTATGTACCTCTTTGTCTCCCTCAGCTCCTCCAAGTCTGCTACTCTAGCCTCAAGAGAACGGACTCATTCCTTGTCATCAAGCAGATGAAGCCATTACGTATGGGTTATGTCCATCAACCAGCAGGGGAGATAGAGAGCACTCAAACTTTCACAGTGCCCTCTTGGCCAGCTAGCTCCACTGCCTCTTCAGTATTCTCTATCTCCCCTAGCAGGGTGGCTGCAGCTTGTTCGAGCTCCAGAAAAATCTGCCGGGAGGTGGTTCCTGGCTTGCCAGTTGTTAACCGGGGTGTTGGAGGCTATAGCAGCTTCACTTTAAAGGCACATAGATTAGCCCTTTCCCTGCCTTACCCATACCTCTGTGGATGTGGACATATTGCCTTGCTTTCCCTGTCCTTACCCACCAACAGTGGATGCAGGCATATAGGTTCGCCCTTTCCCTGCCTTTCCCACTCATCTGAGCCTCCGGAGTCTTCAATACCTCTGCTTTCCTCACAGCTTAAATAAAAAAAAAAGTCGCGTCGCGTTTTTAAACGCAGAGACACTGGAACAGAGGTTTTTGACCTGATTTTCAGCAGGATCGTAGTTGTACACTAGATCCTTTGAGGTAAGAGTGTTTTCCAACTCCTCCGGGGTGGGCCCGCGATCGGGGCGATTTTGGCGCGAAACCGCCATTTTGGATTTTACCGCCGTTTTTCGGTGATGGCTGCGGACAATGTAAAGCGCAGTTCCACTTGTGGCAAGCGCAAATCAGCAGCAGGGCTCTGTAAATCGTGCTGTACTGGCGTAGGAGCCGGCCCGAGCATGGCGAGCGATGTTTCTTCCCGCTCTGAGCTGGCAGCGGGCGCCATTTTGCTTACACCGCATGGCGCGGCCTCCGTGGACACGGAGAGACCTGAGCCGGGTGGGGCACCTCGAGATGAGGTTATTTCAGGAGTGGCTAGCACCGGACAGGATTTGGGTGCCCAGGGTGAGATTTTCTCCCCGGATTTTGTGCTTTTGCTGCATAAAGCATACATGATGAAAAGAGCCCTTCCTCAAGGGTCGCCTGAGGCTCCTCTGATTGCCCCCCCCCCCCCGATGGATTCTGGCCTGGGACTGCCCAGTGAGGCTTTTTTCCCGGATGCTTGGCCTAAAGATAAGCGCAGAAGGGTTAATTCCCCTTCAGATTGTGGTGCACCTTTCCCCCCCCCCCCCCCCCACCGTGGTCGGGGTGTGAGGATTCGGAGAACTCTGACAGACGTTCTTGGTCTGAGGAACCAGAGTCAGGTGCGGATTTACCACAGGATCTGGATGATCCCTCCGCGGTGAGGATTTTCCACCGTGATGAGCTGCCAGCGCTTATTTCAGATACCCTGCAGGCCCTCTCGATTGAAGATCCTGACAGTGTCATGGCCTCCTCGGGTAATCCCAGGATGGCTAGTACCAAGAAAGCTGCTCGGGCCTTCCCTTTGCATGACTCCATCCTAGAGCTTGTTTCGGCTCAGTGGGCTGACCCCGAGGGACCTTTGAGAGTTTCCAGGGCTATGGGGCAGTTATACCCTCTGCGTGAGGGACATATGGCTCATTTTCAAATGCCTACAGTGGATGCCCTAGTCACTGCGGTGACAAAGAGAACTACCCTCCATGTTGAAGGAGGTGTTGCCCTGAAGGATGTTCAAGACCGTAGGCTGGAAACAGCATTGAAACGGTCCTTTGAAATTGCAGGTCTCACTGTTCGGGCGTCTGCATGCAGCTGTTATGCTGTGAGAGCCTGCCTAGCTTGGCTGCAACAGGCAGTGGCTCAGCCCGGAGATGGAGCGGAGCCCTTCTTGGATGTGGCTCCGCGGATGGAGGTGGCCTTGTCCTTTCTGGCTGATGCCCTTTATGACCTTGTCAGAGCTTCGGCTAAACAAATGGCAGTAGCAGTGGCAGCTCGCCGTCGTCTGTGGCTACGACACTGGGCAGCGGACATGGCCTCTAAGCAAAGGTTGGTGAAGTTGCCTTTTCAAGGACTTCTCCTATTTGGTGAGGAGTTGGAGAAAATTGTGAAAGGCCTGGGTGATCCAAAACCCCAGCGCTTGCCCGAAGATAGGCAGAGGCCTTCCTCTAAGGGCCAGGCGGTCCACTCCTCGTACAGACCTTGCTTCCGTGAAGCTAGAAGGTACCGCCCGGGGCGTTCTGCTGGGTTCACTTCACGTGCCCGTGGTCAGCAGAGGAACTCCTTTCGCTCGGACAAGCGTTCCGCAGCCGGTGGCTCAAGACCAGGAGTTCAGGGGCGACCCTCTCAATGATGGTGCGCCGGCCCTCTCCTCGATGCCTGTCATCGGAGGACGGCTTTCCCTCTTTGTCGAGGAGTGGGCCAAGATTTCCTCAGATCAGTGGGTTCTGGACCTGATCAGAGATGGATACAGAATAGAATTCAACGCCCCAGTAAGAGACGTGTTTGTGGAGTCCTGATGCGGTTCTGCCATCAAACGGGCGGCGGTGGAGGAGACTTTACAAGGTCTGATTCAGTTAGGGGCAGTGACCCCGGTGCCTCCCGCCGAGCAAGGCTGCGGCCGATACTCCATCTACTTTGTGGTGCCGCGAAAAGGTGGGTCCTTTCGCCCTATTCTGGACTTAAAAGAAGTGAACAAGTCCCTGAGAGTGCGGCATTTCCACATGGAATCCCTGCGCTCCGTCATTGCGGCGGTTCAGCCAGGAGAGTTTCTCACGTCTCTAGACCTGAAAGAAGCTTACTTGCACATACCGATTTGGCCCCCGCACCAGAAGTTTCTGAGGTTTGCAGTGTTGGGAAAACATTTCCAGTTCAGGGCCTTGCCTTTTGGCCTCGCCACAGCTCCCCGAACCTTTTCGAAGGTAATGGTGGTAGTAGCTGCTTTTCTCAGGCGAGAAGGTATCAGGGTTCACCCGTACCTAGACGACTGGCTCATCAGAGCAGACTCTGCAACAGAGAGCTTACAAGCTACAGCCAGAGTGGTCTCAGTACTGCAATCTCTAGGCTGGGTCGTCAATATGGCCAAAAGTCACCTGTCCCCTTCACAATCTCTAGAGTTTTTGGGGGCCAGGTTCGACACAGTCTCGGGCTATGTGTTCCTACCCGAGCTAAGGCGGTGCAAGCTTCAGAATCAGGTCCGTCTGCTCCTGAGGATGCCCCGCCCGCAAGCTTGGGACATTGTCCAGCTGCTGGGATCGATGACAGCCACGATGGAAGTGGTACCCTGGGCGAGAGCGCACCTGAGACCTCTACAGTATTCCCTACTCCGGAGATGGTCTCCTATTTCTCAGGATTACCAATGCAGACTTACTTGGCTCCCTGCGGCCCGTCTCAGCATGGAGTGGTGGCTCTCGGACAGCATGCTGCGACGAGGAATGCCGCTGATGCTCCCCGTTTGGTGCCTAGTGGTAACAGATGCCAGCCTGAAGGGCTGGGGCGCACACTGCAAGGGGAAGCATGCCCAGGGTCTATGGACACCCGAGGAGTCGGAGTGGTCCATCAACCGCCTAGAGTTGAAAGCGGTGTTTCAGGCGCTTCTGGCCTTTCAAGTGACCCTGGAAGGATTGGCTGTCAGAGTGATGTCGGACAACACGACAACGGTGGCCTATATAAATCGACAAGGCGGAACAAGGTGCAGAGCACTAGCCGTGCAGGCCGAACTGATTTGCCACTGGGCCGAGCTGCATCTTCAGTGCCTGTCGGCAGCTCATATTGCAGGTCAGAGCAATGTGCAGGCCGATTATCTGAGCAGGCATCAGATCGATCCAGCAGAATGGAATCTGGCAGACGAAGTATTCCTGCAGATCTGTGCCAAATGGGGCAAGCCCGTGATGGATCTAATGGCGACAAGTGCCAATACCAAAGTCCCGTGCTTCTTCAGCAGACGGAGAGATCCTCGCTCGGCGGGGTTGGATGCCTTGGCTCAACCTTGGCCTCCGGGTCTACTTTATGTGTTTCCCCCATGGCCCTTGATAGGGCGCCTGCTCTTGCGGATTCGGCTGCACCCAGGAGAAGTGGTCCTCATCGCCCCGGATTGGCCAAGGAGACCTTGGTATGCAGACCTCCGACAGATGCTCCTGGAGGCTCCTCTGCCATTACCTCTGGTACCGAACCTGTTGACTCAGGGAACCGGTAGCCATGGAGGACGCCGGCCGCTTTGGTCTTACGGCATGGCTATTGAGAGGGCGCAATTGAGGGATAAAGGTTATTCCACTCTCCTGCAAGCCCACAAGCGTTCCACTTCTGTGGCTTATGCCAGGATTTGGTGCCTGTTTGAGTCTTGGTGTGCTTCCAGAGCCATTGCTCCAATGCGGGCTCCTGTCTCGCCGATTCTGGACTTTTTGCAGGAAGGTGTACAAAAAGGCTTGGCCTATAATTCCCTGCAGGTGCAGGTGGCAGCATTGGCCTCCCTTCGTGGTAAGGTGGAAGGCGTGTCTTTGGCTGCTCACCCAGATGTGGCACGGTTTCTTAGAGGGGTGCTTCGGCTCCGACCTCCAGTGCGAGCACCCTGTCCAGCTTGGAACCTGGGGCTAGTTTTGAAAACCCTGCAGGCATCTCCTTTTGAGCCACTTCGGCGAGCATCGGAGAAAGATTTGACACTGAAGGCCATTTTTCTGGTGGCCATTACCTCGGTGAGACGGGTGTCAGAGCTCCAGGCGCTGTCCTGTAGAGACCCATTTCTGCAATTTTCAGAGTCCGGAGTCACGGTTCGGACCGTGCCTTCCTTTATGCCTAAGGTGGTTTCAGCCTTTCACCTAAACCAGCCTATTTTCTTGCCCTCTTTTTCAGAGGAAGCGTTTCCAGATTCTTTTGGGCAGCTGCACCTTTTGGATGTGCGTAGGACTCTGCTGCAGTATCTGCGAGTTACTAACTCTTTCAGGACTTCTGATCGTCTGTTTGTTTTTGCTATCCGATTCTCGCAGAGGGTCTCCAGCGTCTAAAGCCACTATTGCCCGCTGGCTCAAAGAAACTATCTTTTCTGCTTATCTGCTGGCCGGCAGGGTTCCGCCTGTAGCCTTTAAGGCGCATTCTACTAGAGCGATTTCTTCCTCTTGGGCTGAAACTGGAGCACTCTCTCTTCAAGAGATATGCAGTGCAGCAACACGGGCTTCTAAGCTCTCCTTTGCCCGACATTACAGGCTGGATGTGGCTGCCAGGAGGGATACGCGTTTTGGTGCACAAGTGCTAGCGCGTGGTGTGGCTTGTTCCCACCCTATCTAGGGATTGCTTTGTTACATCCCATACGTAATGGCTTCATCTGCTTGATGACAAGGAAGGGAAAATTAGCTTCTTACCTTGGTAATTTTCTTTCCTTTAGTCATAGCAGATGAAGCCATGAGCCCTCCCTGTATGATTGTCTGTATGCTGTGAATCTGTTTTTCAGGTTCTGTTCTAATTTCCTGAAGTTCCTTCCTTGGGAGAAAGTTGGAAAACAATCTTCAGGATTCATGTTCAGTTTAAATTTAGGAGGATGTGTTCATTCCCTCCAGCATGTTTTTTTTGGAGGATGTGTTGATTCTCTCCAGGAGGCGCGTGTGTTCCCCTCCAGTTCTATAAATAGGAGGATGAGTTCATTCCCTCCAGTGTGTTGGGAGGATGTGTGATTCCCTCCAGGAGGCGCGTGTGCTCCCCTCCACTTATACAATAAGGAGGATGAGTTTATTCCCTCCAGGAGGATGTGCATTCCCTCCTTTATGAGTTCATGCCCTTGTGATGGGCCATCGTTCGCTGTGAGGAAAGCTCTTGTGATTCCCATTGCGGTTTGCCATACTGCTTTGGAAGCTTCAAATACTGAAGAGGCAGTGGAGCTAGCTGGCCAAGAGGACACTGTGAAAGTTTGAGTGCTCTCTATCTCCCCTGCTGGTTGATGGACATAACCCATACGTAATGGCTTCATCTGCTATAACTAAAGGAAAGAAAATTACCAAGGTAAGAACCTAATTTTCCCTTCTGTGAGAGCTAGGAGCTCTTTGCATCGAGCACACACATATGACTTCTCACTAACTGGGAGATAATCATGCATGTGACACTCAATGCAAAAGACTGGATAGCACCCCTCTTGTTGCTGGACTACTGTCTGCATCTTAGTATTTTATTGTTTAATTAAAACTTCTTAAGGTACTAGGGATGAATATAAAGAGCCTTAAGATTGGTGTAATTTATTTAGTGTTTGCTTCTCACAAACTAATTAAGCAATGAAAACTCTAATGAAAACTCACCTCTTGTCTTAATTAGAATAATTGACTATAAATGAAGAGTTGAGCCTCTGTATGGCTGTATTTATTGAGCACCCAGGCCCGCCCTCGCTCATGTTACCGCACTCTAGTAACAGCAATTAGTGTATCTGGGTTTAAAAAAGGTTTGGAGAAGTTCCTGGAGGAAAAGTCTATAGTCTGCATAGTACTTGTGACATGGCTTGGCCACTGCTTGAAGCAGAATACTGGGTTAGATGACCATTGGTCTGATCCAATATGGCTATTATTATGTCCTTATGTTCACTATTCCCTGCACACTTTTGGGAACGAGTGTGCAATTTTAGTATATACCCCTGGATCCTATATATGGTACCCAAAATTGGGTGCCAATCCAAGATGTTTGTCCAACTAAATTGGCTAACAAGCCTATTAGTGCCAATAATTGGGTGCTAATTGGCACCAATTTGGATTTGTGTGCACATCTTGCTATGCAATATTCTGTAACGAGGTATGCTCTAATCCTGTAATGCACAACCCAAAAGCGGGTGTGGCATGGGCAGGTCATGGACATTCCTAAAATTTGCGCATTATGTTAAAGAATACCAGATATGTGCACCAAAATTGGGCACCTGGAATGACACCTGGTTTCAGCAGGTATGATTCCTGGCACCCAAATTTGTGTGCCAAAATTGGCACTCAGTGCTTTTCTGTAATGGGTGCTCATTTTGAGTGCCCATTATAGAATAGTATTGAGCTGAAGTATGTTTTGGTGCCAATTTTTGAGCACCTTTTACTGAATCTAGGCCATAATGCATACTCTTTAAGAAAAACATGCACTATGTGCAATAGTGCACGCTTTTACCAGAGAACGATATTTGTTTGAAACGACTGCCCAAACCTAACCAGAACAGGCATAAGTCCAGTAGTGTTGAGGCCACTTAATAACAGCGATCATAATTTGAACAGATTTGATATCAGCTCTGGAGTAAGTACACACAAGAAATCAAACACATTAGCATTTAACTTTCAAAAGGGAGACAATCCAGCTTATTTTCGAAAGTGATAGCCGGCCATCTTCCGACACAAATCGGGAGATGGCCGGCCAAATCGGTATAATCAAAAGCCGATTTTTGGACACACTCGCCGGCATTCCGTCGCGGAGGCGGCTAAACTTCAAGGGGGCGTGTCGGCAGGGTAGTGAAGGCGGGATGTGGGCGTGCTTACGAGATGGCCGGCTTCAGCTGATAATGGAAAAAAGAAAACCGGCGATGACGAGCATTTGGCCGGTTTTACTTGGTCTATTTATTTTCACGACCAAGTCTCAAAAAGATGCCCAAACTGACCAGATGACCACCGGAAGGAATCGGGGATGACCTCCCCATACTCCTCTAGTGGTCATCAACCCCCTCCCACCCAAAAAAAAACTTTAAAACATTTCCTTCCTAGGAGGGGAAGCCAGTCGGCCAGCTCGT
This sequence comes from Microcaecilia unicolor, assembly GCF_901765095.1. Classification (NCBI taxonomy): domain Eukaryota; kingdom Metazoa; phylum Chordata; class Amphibia; order Gymnophiona; family Siphonopidae; genus Microcaecilia; species Microcaecilia unicolor. The sequence goes on from NC_044032.1 coordinate 620,873,628, forward strand.
AAAAAAAAAAAAAAAAAAAGGATCTTGCTGACCAGTTATGTTATGACTTACTCGTTCAGAAGTGCTGTATTCCATATCATCATGCTGATCAATCCATAGACTGGTGGGTTGTGTCCATCTACCAGCAGGTGGAGATAGAGAGCAAACTTTTGCCTCCCTATATGTGGTCATGTGCTGCCGGAAACTCCTCAGTATGTTCTCTATCTCAGCAGGTGGTGGTCACACACAGCAGCAGCTCTGGCTAGGCCTCCAAGCCTAATTTTTAGGTTTTGTTGAGTGCCTGGGGTTGAGGGCTCTTCTTGAGCAAGTGCAAACCTGGTGGCGGCCAGGTCCCTCCTTTTCTCCCCCCTCCCGCTGGCTCCGTTAAAAGAAAAAAAAAAAAAAATTTTTGAACGTCCTTAAAGGCGTTTATTTCGACGTTTATTTAAACGTTTATTGCAGCTACTCACTGGGACACCAGGTCGTTACAGCTCGGAGCGGAAAGCAGGTAATTTTTACCTTTTTATAGCGGGCAGGGGGTTCCCCGATTGATCTCCACGTGGCCTATGGCGTCGGAGGGCGAGGGCGCAAAGAGTCGCTCCCCGGATCGCTTGTGCGCTTCTAGAGGGGATGCGGGGGTCTTAAAGTCTGATTCGCCCTTGTTGGGTGACAGTTTTGTGACCGATGAGTGTCCCGGTCCTTCCTCCGGTGTGGCGGTTTTTCCCGCCATAAACGCCCATCCCCCGCTGCTCGCCTCCGCCATCTTGGCCGGCCACACGGCTCGGACGGCTTCTTCTTGGGCCGCCCTTGAGGTGGGAGACGTTAATGCCATGAACGCCCTTAATTTGGGCGACGGCACAAAAGCGGCTAAACTTAAGCGCCGTTCTTCCCACGCGGCTCCTTTGCGGAGTGTCGCGCCGGACGCCATTTTGGATGCGCAGCATGTCTCTCCCCCGCTCTTGCGAGTGCCGGTTGAGGGTGCGTCTAGGGCTGTAGCCCAGGCTGCGGAAGTGCACAGTCTGGGGGGTTTCTCCCCCGAGTTTGTTTTGCTGCTGCATCAGGCCTTCCTTATGCAAAACGCTGCCCCTGCTCCCTCGTCTGGTAAAGAGGTTGAGGCCCCCGGAGGTAAATGCCCTCGGGTTGATTCCCAGGCCTTGGAGGACTTTGTCTCCTCCGATGTAGATGAGGGCAGCGTTTCTGAGTTCTCCCAACGGTCCTTTGCGGATTCCTTGGAGGAGACGGATCCCCGCTCGGATGGAGCGGATGACCCCTCTGCAGCGCGGCTCTTTAGCTCAGAGGATTTGCCCAACCTGTTAGTGCAGGCGATGGGCATTTTGAAGATTTCCTCTCCGGAGGACGTCTCTCCCTCAGCCCCTGTTGGTTCTGCCATTATGCTGGGGACGAAGCGCCCGCCTAGAACCTTCCACGTGCATGATGCCATGCACACCTTAATTTCGGCTCAATGGGATGTCCCGGAAGCGAGCCTTAAAGTGGCTAGGGCTATGTCCCGCCTCTATCCTTTGCCTGAAAGTGAACGTGAGGCCTATCTGTGGCCTACCGTGGATTCTTTAATCACTGCGGTGACTAAGAAAACGGCGTTGCCGGTGGAAGGTGGCACGGCCCTAAAGGACGCCCAAGACAGAAGATTGGAGGCGGCCTTAAGGTCGTCCTTTGAGGCGGCTGCTTTAAGTTTGCAGGCCTCAGTTTGCGGCTCCTATGTGGCCAGGGCGTGCCTGACTATGGTGCAGCGGGCTTCCCCCTCGGATCATTCCTTGAGGGCTGATTGGCCGGCCCTGGAATCGGGCTTGGCCTATTTGGCAGACTTGCTGTATGATGTCTTGAGGGCCTCAGCTAAAGGCATGGCTCAGACAATCTCTGCGCGGCGGTGGCTTTGGCTGAAGCATTGGTCTGCTGACCACGCCTCTAAATCCCGCCTGGCTAGATTGCCTTTTAAAGGCAAGCTGCTCTTTGGGGTCGAGCTGGACAAAATCGTGACCGATCTCGGCACGTCTAAGGGCAAGAAGTTACCAGAGGTCAGGGCTCGGGCTAGTACTCGCCCCGGTACCTCCAGAGGACGGTTTCAGGAAGCCCGTCGGTACCGCCCGGGCAGGTCGGGCTCTTCTGCCTCCTCTTCCTTCAAGAGGAACTTCTCCCCCAAGCAGCATTCCTTTCGCAGAGACCGCCGTCCCGGAGGTGCTCCCTCCGGTCCTCCCCCAGGGTCTCGTACCCAATGACAGGGCCTTGGTCCACGCCCCAGTGCAGATTGGAGGACGGCTGTCCTCGTTTCTGGGCGAGTGGACCACAATAACTTCAGACGCTTGGGTGCTGGAAGTCATCAGAGACGGCTACAAGCTAGAGTTCTGCCGACCCTTAAGAGACGGGTTTGTACTCTCTCCCTGCAAGTCTCCGGTCAAAGCTGTGGCAGTGCAGCAGACCTTGGACAATCTGATCCGCCTGGGTGCGGTCGTTCCGGTGCCAGAAAATCAGCTTGGCAAGGGACGTTACTCCATTTACTTTGTGGTACCAAAGAAAGGAGGTTCTGTACGGCCTATCCTCGACCTCAAAGGGGTCAATCGGGCCTTGAAAGTTCGGCACTTTCGCATGGAGACTCTCCGCTCTGTTATAGCGGCAGTGAAGGCAGGGGAGTACCTGGCATCCTTGGACATCAAGGAAGCGTACTTGCATATTCCCATCTGGCCTCCTCATCAACGCTTTCTGCGTTTTGCAGTACTGGGCCGACACTTCCAGTTCAGAGCCCTCCCGTTCGGGTTGGCTACTGCTCCGCGGACCTTCTCCAAAGTAATGGTGGTCATCGCGGCCTTCCTGAGGAAGGAAGGAGTACAAGTCCATCCTTATCTGGACGACTGGTTGATCCGAGCCCCCTCTTATGCAGAGAGCGGCAAAGCTGTGAACCGGGTGGTTGCTCTTTTGAGCTCCCTGGGGTGGATCATCAACTGGGAGAAAAGCCAGCTGCGCCCAACTCAGTCCCTGGAGTATCTGGGAGTTCGATTCGACACCCAAGTGGGCAGAGTGTTCCTGCCAGACAATCGGATTGTCAAGCTTCAGGCTCAGGTGGACCAGTTCCTAGTAGCCTCTCCTCTTCGGGCTTGGGACTATGTGCAGCTGTTGGGCTCTATGACGGCCACGATGGAAGTAGTGCCCTGGGCCAGGGCTCATATGAGACCACTACAACACTCTCTGCTGCAGCGCTGGACTCCGATGTCGGAGGATTATGCTGTGCGCCTTCCCTTGGACCCAGCAGTGCGCAAGGCGCTGAGCTGGTGGACGCAGACAGACAAGTTGTCTGCAGGAATGCCTCTGGTGACCCCAGGAGTGGATTGTCGTCACGACGGACGCCTCTTTGTCGGGCTGGGGAGCCCACTGCTTGGGAAGGACAGCGCAGGGGCTCTGGTCTCCTGCAGAGGCAAAGTGGTCTATCAACCTCCTGGAACTCAGAGCCATTCGGTTGGCACTTTTGGAGTTCATCCCGGTACTGGCGTTGAAGCCAGTACGGGTCCTGTCGGACAATGCCACGGCTGTGGCCTATGTCAACCGCCAGGGAGGTACCAAGAGCGCCCCTCTAGCCAAGGAGGCCATGAATCTATGCCAGTGGGCGGAAGCGAACCTGGAACAGCTGTCAGCGGCCCACATTGCCGGAGTCATGAATGTCAAGGCGGACTTTCTCAGTCGCCATACCTTGGAGCCCGGAGAGTGGCAGCTATCTGCTCAGGCGTTCTTGGGCATCACGAAGCGCTGGGGCCAGCCGAGCCTAGATCTGATGGCGTCATCGGCCAATTGCCAAGTGCCGCGCTTTTTCAGCAGAGGACGGGACCCTCGATCCCTGGGAGTAGATGCTCTTCTCCAACAGTGGCCGACACAAGAGCTCCTCTATGTGTTCCCGCCCTGGCCCATGTTGGGCAGGGTGCTAGACCGGGTGGCAAAGCATCCGGGCCGGATAATCCTGGTGGGTCCGGATTGGCCCAGACGTCCCTGGTATGCGGACTTGATCAGGCTCTCAGTCGACGATCCTCTGCGGCTGCCAGTGGAGCAGGGTCTGTTACATCAGGGTCCCGTGGTGATGGAGGATCCCTCCCCCTTTGGTCTTACGGCCTGGCTATTGAGCGGCAGCGTCTGAGGAAGAAGGGCTTCTCAGACAAGGTCATCGCCACTATGTTGAGAGCGAGGAAGCGCTCTACTTCTACTGCTTACGCCAGGGTTTGGCGTACCTTTGCAGCGTGGTGTGAAGCAGGCTCATGTTCTCCATTCACTGCTTCAATTTCTTCAGTGTTGGCGTTCCTGCAAGAAGGTCTGGAGAAAGGCCTGTCGCTCAGTTCCCTTAAAGTCCAGGTAGCGGCCCTGGCTTGCTTCAGGGGCCGCCTGAAGGGTGCTTCCCTGGCTTCGCAGCCAGATGTGGTGCGTTTTCTCAAGGGAGTTAATCACCTGCGCCCTCCTCTGCACTCGGTGGTGCCTGCGTGGAATCTCAACCTGGTGCTAAGAGCATTACAGAAGCCGCCTTTTGAACCCTTGTTGAGGGCATCTCTGAAAGACCTGACGTTGAAAGCAGTCTTTTTGGTGGCTATCACTTCAGCCAGAAGAGTTTCCGAGCTCCAGGCACTCTCATGTCGAGAGCTTTTTCTGCAGTTCACTGAGGCAGGAGTGACTATTCGCACAGTGCCTTCCTTCCTGCCCAAGATTGTTTCTCGCTTCCATGTGATTCAGCAGCTCTGTCTCCCTTCCTTTCGTAGGGAGGTCTACCCAGAGGAGTACTCTGCTCTTAAATATCTGGATGTGAGACGAGTCATCATCAGATACTTGGAAGTGACCAATGATTTCCGGAAGTCGGATCATCTGTTTGTCCTGTTTGCAGGTCCTCGTAAGGGTCTGCAGGCTGCTAAGCCTACAGTGGCAAGATGGGTCAAGAAAGCCATTGCAGCGGCTTATGTGGCCGCGGGGAAGGTGCCGCCTATCCAGCTGAAGGCTCACTCCACTAGAGCTCAGGCGGCCTCGATGGCAGAGGCCGGGTCCGTCTCCTTGGAAGAGATATGCAAGGCGGCAACTTGGGCATCGGCCCATACATTCTCCAAGCATTACCGCTTGACTGTGGCGGCACGGGCGGAGGCCCGGTTTGGAGCTTCAGTGTTGAGGTCAGGGATTTCAATGTCCCGCCCTGGGTGAGTACTGCTTCGGTACATCCCACCAGTCTATGGATTGATCAGCATGATGATATGGAAGGTAAAATTATGTATCATACCTGATAATTTTCTTTCCATTAATCATAGCTGATCAATCCATAGCCCCTCCCAGATATCTGTACTGTTTATTTTCTGGTTGCATTTCAGGTTCAAGTTTAGTCTTCAGTTACTTCAGGAAGACTTCGTGTTCAAGTTTTTTCAATTGGATTCTTCAAGAGTTGAGACGAGTTTGTGTTACAGTGAGCTGCTGCATTCCTCTCCCCTCCGTTTTACGGGGCTGGATTGAGACTTAAAATTCTGCCGGCACTCCCTCCCGCTTCGTGCGGCTGTAGGGCAGCTTTGTACCCCTCCCGCTTCGGCGGTGTTAGGGTCAGTCAGCTCCTCCCGCGGTTGCGGTTGCAGGATAAGCCAGATCCCCCCACATCGGCGGGTGTGGTGTCCCTCCCCCGCTCCGCGGGGATGAGCTGGACGGATTCCCCTCCCCCACTTGTGTGGGGATGAGCTGGGTTAATTCCCCTCCCCCGTTTCGGCGGTGGTGAGCTGGGCAGAGTGTCCCTTTGTGGGTGTAATTCTCTAAGTGCTGAGTCCTGCGGATGGAGCTTTGATATCGACATACTGAGGAGTTTCCGGCAGCACATGACCACATATAGGGAGGCAAAAGTTTGCTCTCTATCTCCACCTGCTGGTAGATGGACACAACCCACCAGTCTATGGATTGATCAGCTATGATTAATGGAAAGAAAATTATCAGGTATGATACATAATTTTACCTTTTGTGATACTGTTTTGAGAAATGCTCAAGAAAGACTTCATACAAATGAAAAAAGTCCCTGCCGTTCATTTTCCCTTGATGGTGGCCGTCCCTGACGTGCACTTCCCTTAATAGCCGTCTTTCTTTCCGAAAGTGCACTTCTCTTAATGGCCGTCTTTCTCCCCAAACAGGGAAATCAAAACAGTTTTTGCTCACAGTTTTTTTTTTTTTAGTAGTAACAGTGGGATTTGAACCAGCCACCTCTGTATTACAAGAGCCATGATGTAACCACTTGGCCACAGCTCCACTTACTTGGGTGTCCCTCCCTTTTGATTATACCCCTTCAGGTCTCTCTCAGCCATTCACAGCGCGATAAGCTGTCTGTGAGTGGCTGAGAGAGACCTGGAGGGGTATAATCAAAAGGGAGGGACACCCAAGTAAGTGGAGCTTTGGCCAAGTGGTTACATCACTGGTCTTGTAATGCAGAGGTGGCTGGTTCAAATCCCACTGTTACTACAAAAAAAAACAGTGTGGAAAAACTTTTGATTTCCCTGTTCAGGGAGAAAGACAGCCATTATGAGAAGTGCACTTTCGGAGAGAAAGACGGCTATTAAGGGAAGTGCATGTCAGGGAAGGCCATCAAGGGAAAATGCAAGGCAGGGACTTTTTTCATATGTATGAAATCTTTCTTGAACATTTCTCAAAACAGTATCACAAAATACAGCACTCCTGAACAAGTAAGTCATAACATAACTGATCAGCAAGATCTAAACATCCAGAAGAACCAGTGCACTACGAATGCTGGCCCCTCCCACGGCCAAATGCCTTGGATTTGGCCGGGTTTGAGATGGCCGGTTCCAGTTTCCATTATCGCTGAAAAACAAAGTCGGCCATCTCAAACCCGGCGATCTGTGGCATTTGGCCGGCCCCAACCATATTATCGAAACAAAAGTTGGCCGGCCATCTTTTTTGATAATACGCCAGCTGTTGCGGCGCCACCAAAATAGATCGCTGGCGATTGATTTCGCCGGTGCCGTTTGATTATGCCCCTCAATGATAAAATGAGAAGAACGGTGGAAAAAAAAGTCTTAGAGGAGCAGCTGCAAAGGTAAAAAATTTACATCAGGTGTAGATGCTGGTCAAAAATACAATCCTGGAAATCCAGGCCAATTATATTCCATGTATTAAAAAAGGAGGAAGGAAGACCAATCGTCAACCAGCATAGTTAAAAAGTGAGGTGAAGGAAGCTATTAGAGCTAAAAGAAAATCCTTCAGAATATGGAAGAAGGATCCAATGGAAAATAATAGGAAACAGCATAAGGAATGGCAAGTCAAATGCAAAGCGCTAATAAGAAAGGCAAAGAGAGACTTTGGAAAGAAGTTTGTGTTGGAGGCAAAAACAGTTAGTAAAACCTTTTTTAGGTATATTAAAGCAAGAAGCCTGCAAGGAAATCAGTTGGACCGCTGGATGACCAAGGGGTAAAGGGGGAACTCAGGGAAGACAAAGCTATAGCAGAGAGATTACATGAATTCTTTGCTTCATTCTTCACTGAGGAAGATGTGGGAGATATACCAGTAGCAGGAGAGGAGTGGGAACAGAATCAGGCTGTTAAAAAAAAAACAGCCCGAGGACATCCAATGTTGAGGTAAAGTGCCAGAAATGGTATTCAGTGCTAACGAGTAAGAGAAACCGAATCAAATCTTGGTAAACATGGAAGTTGTAGTGACACAGTTTAACAAATTGAAGAGTAGCAAATTGCCTGGACCAGATGGTATACATCCCAGAGTATAGATAAAATTGAAAAATGAACTTGCAGAACTATTGTTTGTAACAAGTAATTTATCTTTAAAATCAAGCATGGTACCAGAAGATTGAAGGGTAACCAATGTAATGCTGATTTTGAAAAAGGGTTCCAGAGGTGATCCGGGAAATTACAAACCACTGAGCCTGACATTTGTGCTGGGCAAAATGATAAGAGACTATTATAAAGAACAAAATTACAGAGCACATACATAACCATGGATTGAGACAAAGTCAACATGGATTTAGTGAAGGGAAATCTTGCCTCACCAATCTACTGTATTCTTTGGGGTGAACAAACATGTGAATAAAGGTGAGCTGGTTGATATTCTGCATCTGGATTTTCAAAGGGTATTTGACATGGATGGGGCATTTTTGAAAGAAATATCCAAGTTGCAATTTGGACGCCTTTGTAAAACGTCCAAATCCACGGGTAGGGAAAACAGTATTTTCAAAAAAAAGGTTTCATTTCAAAAATACCGTCAAAGACGTCCAAATCAAAGGACGTCCTTAAATTTGGACATCCCTAGAGTTGGATATCTTTGGATGTCATTGACTTTCGGCAATTTTCGAAAACGTGCAAGCCATTTGGACATGGGAGGATCCAGCATTTCTAGTGCACTGGTCCCCCTGACATGCCAGGACACCAACCGTGCACCCTAGGGGGCACTGCAGTGGACTTCATAAAATGTTCCCAGGAACATAGCTCCCTTACCTTGTGTGCTGAGCCCTCCAACCCCCCCCCCCAAAACCCACTACCCCCAAGTGTACACCACTACCATAGCCCTTATGGGTGAAGGGGGGCACCTATATGTGGGTACAGTGGGTTTGTGATGGGTTTTGGAGAGCTCACTGTTTTCTCCACAAATGTAACAGGTAGGGGGGTATGGGCCTGGGTCCGCCTGTCTGAAGTGCACTGCAGTACCCACTAAAACCGCTCCTAGGACCTTCATGCGCTGTCATGGACCTGAGTATGACATCTGAGGCTGGCACAAAATATTTTTAAAGATGTTTTTGAGGTGGGGGGGGGGGGGTTAGTGACCACTGGGGGGAGTAACAGGAGGTTACTCCGATTCCCTCTGGTAGTCATCTGGTCATTTCAGGCACCTTTTTGTGCCTTATTCATAAAAAAATACATCCGGGTGAAAACGTCCAAGTGTTCGTCATGGACGTCCTTGCTTTTTTCGATTATGGGTCAAAGACGTCCAAGTGTTAGGCACGCCCAAGTCCCGCCTTCACTACACTTCCAACATGCTTCCTTGAAATTTAGACGTCCTTGCGACAGACTTAAGTTGGAGACGTCCAAAATTGGGTTTTGATTATACCGATTTGGACATCTCTGGGAGATAGACGTCCATGTTCCAATTTATGTCGAAAGATGGACGTCCTTCTCCTTTGAAAATGAGCCTGATAGTACCTCATGAAAGACTCCAGAGGAAATTGGAGAGTCATGGGATAGGAGGTAATGTTTTATTGTGGATTAAAAACTGGTTAAAAGATTGAAAACAAAAAGTAGGGTTAAGTGGTTAGTATTCTTAATGGAGATCGGTAGATATTGGGGTTCCTCAGTAGTCTGTCCTGGGACTGCTGCTTTTTAACAAGGCCAGACACATCAAATGGTGCTTTAACTTGCACTTGAATGTCAACAAATGAGTCTCATATTTCAGTCCAGCAAGCGATTCCATTCTAAAGGCCCAGCAATCGAAAAAGGTCCCTCGCCTGACATCCAGACAACATAGATTCTTAGCAGGTACAATTAAATTTGCAGCATTCATAGACAAACTCATTTTACTTGATGTGCACACATGCACTTAGGCACAAGAATTTATGCTAGCCATACAGCTGGTGTAAAAGTGTGTCCCTATGTTCCAGAATATACTCATACATTTATAGTATTTTATAAGTTACGCACGTAATCTTACATCCTGCCTACGCTCTGCTAATATTTGCCCATGTGCATGCCCACCTGCTCACTATGCCCTGTTTGAGAAACGGAAAAAGTGGATCAATGAGGATTACGTCACTGCCCCCAAGATATGCTTGGCTCATTCTAGCCATAACAGGGGCAGATGTGCGAATCTGATGATTCAAAAAAGAGGGTTTGATACTGGACTTGCTAGATCAAAAAAGTATGATTATGTAAGCTATATTTGAAGCTGGGCACGCTATGTGTATAAACTGTGGCCCCCTTCATTCATTTATACTTATTTGCCTAGTGAAGCTGTTTGAGATATGGGCATATTATAGTGCTTATCCAACATGCACATGTGTATGTGCACACATATGCATATATATTTTGTACTCTAAACATTTATGCATGTAACTGATGCATAACATTAGCACCTACGTTATAGAATTACCTACATACAAGGCAGTTCTATAACAGGGCACCTGGTAGGAGCCTATTCTATAAATGAACATAGTTGCCTAATACTAACCTAAACAAGTATATATGCATCTAACAGTGCATATACAAATGCTTTCTGTCCTGTAACCAGATGTTACATTCCACCTAAAAATGGTGACTTTAAATTCTAAACTGTACCCTAAACTGCCTTTGTTAAATAAACAGAGTAATTAAAAAAAAGACACTGAAATTACCTATTTAACTCCCAGTCTAGTGACCAGTTTTCTTAATAAAATAAACTTTACAGCCTTGTTAAAATAGCACTGTGTTCTTTGATAACATAACACGATCATTGTATACTACAACCACAATCCCACTGCAATATCCTGCCCTAGCCAAATGTTCATATCTATAGTTGGAGGAAAAAACTGATTCAGTAGCAAGGCATGTGAATAACTGCAGAACAAACCCTTACAACTCTACTCAAGTATTGGATGGACTGGAGTGGAGCTATTGAGAGGCTTTGACAACAACTTCAGAAGTTTTAGTACAAGACCAGGTAGCCTTCTATGGTCTATGCCCTAAAAATGGCAAGAATAAATCAAGATCAGGTATACCATATGCAATGAGTTTATCTTATTGGGCAGTCTGGATGGACCTGCCGTCATCTACTATGTTACTATGCAACAATACAGTGGTGGTGATAACCACAAACTGGTGACACTCAATGTAATCAAAAGATCTTTATTCTCAACATCAAAGATTCTCAAAATCCAAGACTCAACATGATCTGTGTTTCGGCCACTAGACCTGCATCAGGAGTCTGAAGAGGATGTACATGTGAGATAGACAGAGTTTTTCATCTCTGTCTAAGATTTAAGTAAAAATCCAAATCGTCAGCCAAAGAGAACTTCACTATCGGAGTAAACTTGTCACGGCATCAACAACTCAATAAAGCATATTCTGCTGCTTTATTGAGGAGCTGACACAGATTTTAACCACTACAGTCGTCAACACCTTCTATTGGTCCTTTATATATTGTAAAACCTCACAGAAACTTTATTAACCAATCTACACTGAAATGACAACACTCTCGCAAAAACAATGATAACATGATTTCAAAGTCCTACCTACAACTCTTCACCTGTAGTGTAACTTGGAATTCCGAGAAGAATGCACCAATGATCAAGCCTCGTATTGGGGAATTCTTAAGTAGCATGCGTATGGCAGTGTGCCACAGCAAGCAGATCTAAAGGATGATCATGGGTACGCTGTATGATGTCATAAAGGAGGCGGAGCAATGGCTCCCACATCCGATGATGGAAGATAAGTCACACATACAAACTTACCAGGCATATGACTGCTTGTTGCAGTAGTCTCAGTTGAGTTCAGCAGAGGGATAAGTGAAGAGCCTTCAGCCACAGCAAGCAGAACTTTAAAGAGTTACGGATTCTCTGAGTGATGTCACAAAGGAAGCAGGGCATTGGTTCCCACGCCAATGACACAAGGTAAAGTCACATGCACACAGTTTCCAGGCACACTGCTATTTATTGCAGCAATATTAGTTGGGCTCAGCAGAGGATTTAGAGATGTGTGAGGAAAGTCAGGAGGAGCAAAGCTAAAAATCCCAAGTATAACACAATGGAACATCATAAGGAGATTTTCCATGGACAAATGCACAATCCCTCTTGCATATTGGTAAATGAGGGGAAAGATAAATAAAAAGATCTGATACATATCTAATTGAGATCTTTACTTATACACCAGATTAGGTTTGCATTTTTTTGGTTAAAATAAAGTTCTCTTGGAACATCGTTTTGGATTTTGCCTGATTTTTGCCTCAGTGAATGTATTACTTACTACACAGTCAATTCCTGGGCCCAGGAGATATGAGTCCAAACATTGGAGAAGCCTTAACTGAAGTAGAAGTGAATATCTAGAAGGTAATGAGTGAAATTTCCTTGGTACTGAGAAACCCCCTGTCTCACTTTAGAGGATGGGTCAAGACCGTCTTGAGGCAAGACTGCATATGGTATTTCACAAACAGTTAAAAACGTGGTTTAATTTACAATATGACTTTAGGCTCAGGATATTTTAGAATGGCTTATAGAATGACAGTGTGACAGAATATAGTTTTAGTGATTTATTATGGAAATTATGTTTATGTTTGTGTTTATTTGGCTTATACCAACTACTCCATCTACTTGGGCAAGTCTTTATCTGCCATCATCTATTATGTTACTATATGTTACCACCTTAAGGTGGTTTACAATCTAATTAGTGAAAAGGAAAGTAGAACTTCATCAAGAGAATAGGAAAGCAGAAGAAAAGGAGAAGTGAAGTTGAAATAAAGTGTCCTTCCACAATAAAATACAACAGTAGTCCAGAAAGGCCAAAAAAGTATGCAGACAGGGCAGGACCACCCTGATGGGCCTCCTGCTTATTGAAAGCAAGATTTTAAGACCTGCCCTGAGTTTTTTATATGAGAGTTCAGGACTCAAAGTCTATCAAGCCCAAAGCTTGAAGAGAAAGTGACTGATTCTGCCTCTCCATTACACTTTGAGGAGCCTAAGCATACCTGTGCATTCTTCCCTCCAGTCAAGAAACAGCCATTGGATTCCAGTGGACAGTTTCATCCTCAGCACAGTTCACTCTCCAGCTGTACTAAACTCCCAATCACAGAATTAAAGTTATTTAATTCTTCCTCCACCATACCTGTGAAGCTCTTTTTGCAACAAATTCCTTCTTCTACTCTGGTGCTGGTCACAGTCACAGATGAATCCTCATCATCTGTCTCTATACCCCTTCTGAACCAACTGAACTTGTTCCTGCAAAAAAATGTTCAACAAGCTTGTTAAGGGCTACTGTAAAGACTTAATTAACATCACTTATCAGGAGCCTTCAGAGGCACCTTCCCATTTGACAGGAACAACCCCTGTGCAGAGATACCCTATAGTGCCTTTCCTATCTACTTCTGGTTCAGAGCAGGAACCAGTGCATTCATTACCGCAATCCTTTCCAGAAACCATTGATTACCACTTTTAAACCCCTTTGATACTTACCCTCCATTAATCTATGATTTAAAAGGGGTTTTTTGGAATACCATTTGACATAATTCTTCCACAGGCCAGGAACAAATGAGGGCCTCTCTTATTTTAGGCTTGTTCGAAATATGGCTAAGGAGGTACTTATTCCCCTGCAACAGGATGCTAAGCCAAGTGTGGACATTCTTAGCCTCTTAAAATATATTGAAACACCCAAGTCAACTGTTGCTATTCCTATCCATGGCCTACTACAAGTCTTGCAATTCCATACATGATAGAATCCACTCAATTTCAATGTAAAAAAAATGGATGTGAAGTATAAAGTCCAGCTAACTTCAGGATTCAGCAAGGTCCAACTTTCTCATGCCTCTGTAGTAGTTGAGGTGGCTATTGTAGTACGTCCCTTGGCTGTAATGTTGATAGAAGTCTTTATAGAGTCTTTTCCTGGCTTGGAATATGAGGCTGCTGCAAAGTGAGCCTCCAAAATACAAAACAAACAAAAAAAAAACCTACTGGAATCCTGATCCTTATCTCTTCTTATATATTCTGAAAACTTATCTCTTCAACAAGATTTATCACATAGATCAACACATGTAACTGTACAATCTTTAATATATATAGGAATGTCTTATAATGTCTTTTGCTGTAATACAACCATGTACTTCACCACCATGTAACCCTAACCCTCCATAAACCAAATGTATATTCTTTTCTAATATCCACAACGAATTGTAAGCCACATTGAGCCTGCAAAGAGGTGAGATACTGTGGGATACAAATGCAATAAATAAATAAAAATAAAAATCCTTAAATCCCATCCAGGATTTCAGTCTTCTCACAAAGAAAAAATTAATAATATCTCTCGATGCTCTTGGTTAGAAAAAAAAAACCAGTTCTGCCACAAGGTAAAGCACTGTGCTGTTTGTATTTCTAATATGTAACCCAAGAAGGAAAGGCAGACTTTAGCCTTCCTTCCTTTCACTAAAGTCCTTTGGCACACAGCTTGTTTAACCCTTCTACATAGTAACATAGTAACATAGTAGATGACGGCAGAAAAAGACCTGCATGGTCCATCCAGTCTGCCCAAGACAAACTCATGTGTATACCTTACCTTGATTTGCACCTGTCTCTCCCAGGGCCCAGACTGTACAAGTCTGCCCAGCAGTTTTTCCCGCCTCCCAACCACCTGTCCCGCCTCCCATCACCGGCTCTGGCACAGACCATACAAGTCTGCCCTCCCCTATTCTCGCCTCCGAACCACCAACCCCTCTTACCCCCTTCTTCAGTATAACTTGAAACTCCTCAGTAACTTTACAAGTCCTGTTCCACCCCCCCCCCCCCCTCACAGCTCAGGACAGAGTCCTATCTCCAGGACAAACACCAAATGGTAGCCACAGCCTTACTATGGCTGATCAAATAAAGTTCATTTCTCAGTTCCAACAGTTCAGTTCACAGTTCAAACAGTCCAGCAGTAGTTAATAGCTTTTCACACTGCTTTGCTGACAGCCCCAGCGTTGTTTCAGCTGGGGCTCGTCCCTCACCTCCCACTTTACTGGTTAAATTGGCTCTGGTCCTCCCACGAGGACTGTGTGAAGAGAAAAAAAAAACAATTGCAAACTTTATCCAGTCACTGACGCTCCCTGCAGCTGGTTTCCTTCACTCCTCCGGTGCTATCTCCATTTGCTCCTCCTCTTTGGGGATTGTGATCTCTGGAGTAGTTGGAGACACTGCCTGATCAACCCACTCCATCACCGTTTCCTCATTTCCTACTTCCTCCTTCATATTAGCCTACTAGTAAAAGAGGCCCGTTTCAGGCTGAAATGAAACGGGCGCTAGCAAGGGGATTGAAGAGAAACGTTTGCAGTCTAGGCACCCAGTGCACCCCCTTTCCACCCCCACGGAGGTCGTGAATGCCAGCGCTCCCTCCTCCTCGTCCGGCCACCCACGTAACATACCTGGGGAAAGAGGATCAGCTGGTTTTTTAGACGGAAGACGGCACCGCAGGCAGCCAGCAGACCTTTTCACTGTGAACCCGCTCCTCGTGTGGCCTGTGACGACGCGTTGTGTCGCGGTTGGTAATGCTCATGTTGGGCGCCATGTTTTGTTTCGTTGGCGCACTCAGGTGATTGTGAGGGAGGGGGAGGAGTAGGGAAACTCCCCCTTTCCGTTGTGTTCCTTAATAGCTCAGCCCGCGATGTGATTAGCGTGTTTCCCTACTCCCCCCTTTCTTTGCGTTCCTTAATAGCTCCGCCCGCGACATCATTACGTTCGACACGAGGGCGTGACAGACAGACATGGTGAGTGGAGAGGCTTCACCACCATGAACTAACGAACCACTGATGGAAGTGGCTGGAGCTTGGGGCCTCAATAGAACGTTAAGGTTGCGAATTATGTCTGGAAGGGGCGTGGCTAGGGGCGGGTGTATGAGTGACAGTGAGAGTGAGTGGTGCTGACAGGCTACAACAGTACAGGGCTTCACTGTTTCCCAGCCACACTGTGAGCTTCAGACTTGGAGGTGAGAATTATTTATATAGATGAGGGCCCCCTCCCCCTCCCAGCTGCAGCCTGTATTCATATTATACTGTTTAGTCAGCCAGGGTGCCTGGGCTAAATCGGATTCCTGGTCTGTCTTTAAGGATTTTCTCTGATATTGCATGGAATCTGTCTGTCTGGATTCCTTCTCCTTCTCTTGGCAGGCCAGGTTTTCCCTCTCCCTCCAAAACCTATGCTGTGACAGGGAATAATACAAGTGGAAATTTTCCTTTCTGTGCCTACCAGCTTTAGGCAGAACCCACGAGTCATTACACTATGAAAAAAACAAGAAATGCAAGGATCTTTCCAACATTCCTCCTAGGAGAAAATCCACAAATCCTTGGCAGAAAGTTGGTCAGCCTGCATAGGAGCATTTCAGTTGTATATGGTCCAATATATGTATGCATTCATCCAGTTTTCTTAACATGTCTTTCTTCACAGTCTCAAATGCAGTTGTCATACTTATGCAGGTGGATGAGTGTAATATTCATCCCAAAGTGCAGCCAGACACTTGGTGTAGCTGCATGCCTCCTGATTGCAAGAGGATGTTCTTTCTAAGTTGTTAGCAGAGTTGCCAGGTGGAAAATTTTTTTCCAGCCCGATGGAGCCCAAAAAACAGCCCAAAACCCGCCCAAACACAAACCCCGCCCCTGACACCCCCACCCCCGCGTCATCAACCCCGCCCCCGCCGTCACCGGCCCTGCCTCCCACGTCACCGGCCCCGCCTCCCACGTCATCGGCCCCGCCTCCCCGTCATCGGCCCCGCCTCCCACGTCATCGGCCCCGCCTCCCACGTCATCGGCCCCGCCTCCCACGTCACTAACCCCGCCCAAAACGTCATTAACCCCACCCAAAAACGTCACTAACCCCGCCCCCCCCGCGGCCGAAAAAACCGCCCTGAAGGCCAAAAACAGCCCAAAAAACCGCAACCCGCCGCGGGCAAAAATTTCCCGCGGCGGGTCGCGGAAAACCGCCCAATTGGGCGGTAAAACCGCCCACCTGGCAACACTGGTTGTTAGAGCACAGTGTATAGGAGAATCTCTCTTTGAAGACAAAGGGGCTCATTTTCAAAGCACTTAGACTTACAAAGTTCCATCTTACTGTGGAACTTTATACGTCTAAGTGTTTTGAAAATATGCCTCAAAGTCAACTATAAGTACCTTCACCATGGATTCCTGGGTTCCAAGTGTAATCCAGAAGGGTTACCACCTCAGACTTCTCTGGTGACCCTCCTTCCCAACTTTCATAACAGCTTCTTGCAAGAAGAGATTTATCTTTTGCTCCATTCCATTGCTGCAGGAGAGAAATTGGGGTTTCTATTCCAGATACTTTCTGATTCTGAAGAAATCAGGAGGGCTGCAGTCCCACTGTAGACCTCAAGGACCTCAATCTTTTCTTGTGTAAAGAGAAGTTTAAAATGAGTACTTTGTTCCACAGTACTGTTTCTGAAAAAAGGAATTGGCTGTGCATACTGGATCTCAGCGATGCCTACATGCACATCCCAGTTCATCTCAACTCCAAGAAATATCTCAGATTCTGCCTCCAGACCAATCACTTTCTTTTTGCCTGTCCTTGGTGCCCAAGGTCATCATGAAAAGCCTGGTAATGATAGCATTCTATCTCCATCACTAGGGTTGTCTGGTGTTCACATATCTAAACGACTGACTGCTAGTGACCTCTTCAGAAGCACAGGTCTTAGTTCTGGCAAGCAAGAGTGTAAAGCTTCTCCAGTCACTAGGGTTCTTGATCAAATTTCGGAAGTCATCTTTTGGACCAGTAAATACTATTTCCTTTATAGTCACTACTTGGACACAGATAAAGCAAGGACCTTCCTACTGAAATACAGAATGCAGGCCCTCAGTTCTCATATCTGTGTGGTACAAACGGTGCTGAAAACTTATCTTCAAGTGCTAGGTCACGTGGCTGCAGCTACTGTATGTTGTGTCTTTCTCTTGTCTAAAAATGAGGTATCCAATGGAATCAATGATCTCAACCTCTCTCATTAGTTCTTTATCCACCATCTTGACTTTGGCTAATGCTCCACTGATGGACCTCCACAGCCAACTTCTCTGCTGGAGTTCCCTTTCAACAGAGTTAAGTATCAGGCACTTCTGACTACAGATGCATGGACTCCAGTCTGATGAGCTCACATCAATTCTCATCACTGTCAATGAAGTTGGCCAAATTATGAAAGATCACACCACATCAGCCACTTAGAGCTCAGTGTGATCTATTATGCCCCCAGGGTGACAAACCTCTCAGGACCCAGATCATAAATACAGGATCAGATCTGGCCTTTTCCTGCTTTTATGCTATGAAGGACAGCACTCAGTTGGCCCCTTCCAAGATTCCTTGGACCAATTGGTTCCCTACATATATATACCCTGGAAATCTCAATCCTCTCTGCCTTCATGGAGCCCTAAATGCTTTGACTTTGGCTATTTTATCACTTTCTGCTTGACCTCTTTCTGTTCATGAACTTTTGCTCTGCCTATTGGGTTTGTTCACCATGTCTTCTGTCCCTCCATCTGATGTCCAGTGTCTACTTCATGGAACCCCTGTGCTTCCAGTCCTGTAGCTTCTCAGTACAAGAGGGCTTAACCTGAAGGAACCAGGAGTTGTTATAGTTGAATATGCATGTCCCTGGTCCTTGGTGTTCCCCTTGAATGGCCCAGCTGTAACAATATCTGATGATCAATTTATCCCCTCCCCCTGGGTCCTGCTGCAGTTTCTTTTCCACCATTGATCATCAAATGATAGCAATGATGGCACAATCACTGATTTGTGGAGAAATATGTCAGAGGCTTTATCCTTATCCATAGCCAACTGTTCTCAGTGCAGCACCTACTGAAGCCCCCTGGACCCTACATCACATAAGTGATGCACTTAATCTCCAGGTAGGAAAGGTAAAGAGCAGCCATTATTTTGACAATTCTTGGATCCAGCAAAACAGCTCTAAGGGGTTCAGCCTGAGAGGGGATTTCGACCTTCAGCCCTCAGTCAATGAGGGAATTTAAGTCACCTGGGCTGAACGGGGTTTACAATAATTGAATGGGAAAAAATTCTATTCTAGTACAAAGTATTCTGCATTTATTTAGCAGTCTTCAATATGCCCCAGGTAGAATATTCAAATTCTAATCTGTATGAGAGTGGATAGGAGCTCTTAAGGGCAGTATAATTGAAATAATGGGTATAGTAATACATTTGGTACAATGCATTTCTGTGATACAACCAACTCGATTTTTATTGCTGTCCATGCTTAGAACACCTTCACACATTGCAACTATGAATTAATATGTAGATTCTTATTAAACCTTTTGAGTTTTGAGATACCTAGTACACATGACATTATCTGCCTCATTAACCCATTAGTGCCCACTGTTCCCATATGGCTTCTTATGGGAACATTGGGCACTAATGGGTTAAAAACATACATGAGGCTCATTATTCCTTTCCAGTCATTGCAGAGTCACAATGTTGAGGTCTGCGCTATGGGTATATGCTATTCTGTAAACATGGTGCACATGTAATCTTTTTTTGTTAATAAAAGCAGAAAGCTAAATTGGTTTAAAAAATAAATAACTGAATTTAACCAAGGGGTATATTAGCTTATGGAAGTAGTTATCAATGTGTGTTACTATTAAGATGTGTTATTTTATCCGGACCAAGCTTGAAAATTGGCCATTCTGGATTTCAGGGAAGAGGTACAAGAAATGGTCTCTCTATCGGATTCCTTTTTTTTTAGATACGATATGTTTTTGTTTTCAGGAATAATCTAAAAGAAACTTCTGCTCCAGTTTAGCAGCCAATGGATTCAACAGAGAAAGAGAGCAAATCAAGCTCAAGCATGCCCGATAGGCCAGCGTTCGCTTATATAGTCTGTATTTGAACAGTTGAATGACAAAACTGAGCTGAGCGGAGAAATTGTGAAATGTACACTATGCAAAGCTAAACATAGTGGTGGTACCCATAATCTTTGGCAGCATGTTGAAAGACATCATAAAGGCAAAATTTGTTGATCTGTAAGCTCAAGACACTTCTAAGAAATCCTTTAAGTCTGACACCTCTGTAGCCACAAAGCCTAAAGCAACAGCAGCATCTTCTCAAGCCTGAGTTTCATCATTTTTCCACAAGCCACTTCCAGCAGGAGATAAGAAAAAGATTGACACTGCCCTTGTGTATTTTATTGTTAAGTAACCATTTAGCGTTGTTATGGATGAAGGCTTTTTGGCCTATTCTCAGACTCTCAATGGATGTTATGCCGTGCCAGCACATCAAACTTTAGGTAGAATAATTGAAACTAAATATGCTGAAATGTCCACCTACATTTTGAGTCAGCTTCAAAGTCTGAGATACGTAAGCATTACCACAGACCTCTTGAACAGCAGAACCATGGCTGCTTATATTACAATTATGGCACATGGCATAGATGATGTTGTGCTGGTTATGCAGAACATGCCAGAGAGATATAAAGGTGACAATATAGCAGATACCATGGAAACTGCAGTGAAGAAATGGAAGTTAGAAGTCAAAGTTTTTGCAGTTGTTACTGATAAACTCGCATCAATGAAAAAAGCTGTTGGGAAACTTATTTGAAAATGAATCTGTACCACTTGCCTTTGCTGCTTCAGACACTTTCTGCAGTTATGTGTAGAAGATGGGCTATGGTGTCATCTAGCAATCAATGATGTTGTTAATAAATTCTGTGATATCGTCAGCACATTCCATCACAGTACTATTTATTGATTTGTTACATTTATATCCCACATTTTCCCACCTATTTGTTGGCTCAATGTGACTTACATAGTACTGGAGAGGCGTTACACTCTGGTGTAAACAAATACAAAGTGATGTCGTGGTAAGATAAAGTTCATGTGGCACAGCCACACTAGGGAATCATACAACGGAAGAGTTGTGTTATGTCCCTTACGTTCTTTAGTTTGGTTGTGTTGCAGAGATCAGACATTTATGTTGGATCAGTAAGGTATGCCTTTTTAAACAGGTTAGTTTTTAGTGTTTTCCAGATGTTTAGGTGGTTGTTCGTAGTTTTCAAGGCTTTTGGTAATGCGTTCCACAGTTGTGTGCTTATGTAGGAAAAACTGGACGCGTAAATTGATTTGTATTTGAGTCCTTTGCAGCTTGGGTAGTGCAGATTTAGGTACGTTCGTGTTGATTCAGATGTGTTTCTAGTTGGTAGGTCGATCAAGTCTGTCATGTATCCCCGAGCTTCACCGTAGATAATTTTGTGAACCAGAGTGCAGATTTTGAAAGCAATGCGTTTTTTGATTGGGAGCCAGTGTAGTTTTTCGCGAAGAGGTTTTGCACTTTCAAATCGCGTTTTTCCGAAGATAAGCCTAGCTGCCTTGTTTTGAGCAGTCTGAAGTTTCTTTAAGGTTTGTTCTTTGCATTCTGCATAAATTCCATTACAGTATACTATATTATACTCACTGAAGGTTTGAAAACTGTTCAAGAAACACTCGGAATGCCAGTGAAGAAACTGATCATTGATGTGAAAACACAGAACAGTACTTGCATTATGTTTCAAAGTGTAGTTGAATTGCAGCAACCCATTGGTTTAGCTTTAAGCAGCAGCAGTAAAATCACAAAGAAAGCTGCTCCTGCAGAATGTGACTATGATCTGGGCCACAAACTTGTTGATGTCTTGCAGGCTTTTGAAGAAACCACAACAATTGCATCTGGAGAACAGTATGTTTCTGTGTCTGTTGTTCATCCACTGTATGAACACCTGATTAATTCAATCGATACAAGGTATGGGGAAGAATCAGGAGAGGCAGGAGAGAAAGTCAGCAAACTTGATCTTTCGCTTGAAAGAAGAGCTGAAGAAAGGTTTACTGTATAGATTTCAAGATATATTATTTGATAATTTATATAGATTAAGCAGCTTCCTGGATCCGAGATGCAAGCCAACCTAGGGTGAAGTATCAGTTACAACTCAAGAGACTGTACTACTACTTAACATTTCTAGAGTGCTACTAGGGTTACGCAGCGCTGTACAATTTAACAAAGAGAGACAGTCCATGCTCAAAGAGCTTACAATAGACATGCAAACCACTGAACTACCATTGCCAGTTGGCAGCAGCACAGCCCCTGTGGAGATTACAAACACATCATCAGCTGTTCCAAATTTTGGAATACAGGATATGGATAAGCCTCAACACAAGCACAGTTTCTGGGTAACAGTGGAATATACCAATGTTTCAGTTAAGAAAGCCAGACTTCTATCACAGTCAGACTATGACAGTGATATTTTAATCAGATGCAGTGAGGAACTTTCCCGCTATAAACACAACTACTACTTAATATTTATAAAGCGCTACCAGGGTTATGCAGCGCTGTACAATATAACACAGAGGACAGTCCCTGCTCGAAGGAGCTTACAAGGACAAAGAAGTGCAGTCAATCAAATTTGAGCAGTCTAGATTTCCTGAATAGTTGTATAATGGTTAGGTGCCGAAAGCGACATTGAAGAGGTGGGCTTTGAGGAAGGATTTGAAGATGGGCAGGGAGGGGGCTTGGAGTATGGGCAAAGGGAGTTTATTCCAAGCATAGGGTCCATTGGAAACTGGCAGTGATATTTTTAGTTTCTGGTAGCAAAGGCAAGTGATATTACCACTACTGAACCAGCTTGCACAGAAGTTTCTGTGTATGCCAGCCTCTTCTGTGTCATTGGAAAGAATTTTTTCTGCTGGTGAACAAATTATAGCTTCAAGACACAGTTGTCTGAAGCCAGCCAAAGCGGACAAAATGATTTTTCTCATTAAAAAATGGAATATGTAGGACTGGACCTAACTTCTCTTTTGACATTATTTACAAAGGTCGAAAGAAGAGCCAACAGCCAGCATGGTTAAAGGGTGAAGTGAAAGAGGCTATTAGAGCCAAAAGAATATCCTTCAAAGAATGGAAAAAGGACCCGAATGAAGAAAATAAGAAGCAACATAAGCACTGGCAAGTTAAATGCAAAGCATTGATAAATAAGGCTAAAAGAGAATATGAAGAGAATCTTGCCACTGAGGCAAAAACTCCAGCAACAACTTTTTCAGGTACATCAGAAGCAGAAGGCCTGTGAGAGAACTTGTGGAACCATTAGATCATGAAGGAGCAAAAGAGGTACTCAGGAAGTACAAGGCCATAGCCTAGTGACTGAATGAATTCTTTGTTTCTGTCTTTACGGAAGAAGATGTAAGAGATCTACCTGTCCGCCCATTCATGTATCCATCACAGGCATAAAAACTTCCAACTTCCCTTCCCTACTTTCGCTCAAATGTTATTTTTAATTAACATGTTCAAAAAACTTTCATTTAAATTTTACTTCTTTTAATTAACGTGTTCAAAAAACTTTCATTTAAATTGTATTCTCAGCTTAGGTTCATGGTATCCTTGACGTTGGCCACCTTTTCGCAGTTAACCAACTGCTGCATCAGGGGGTTAAGACCATTTCCAAATTCAAACTGCTGAAAAGACAGAACATATTATTTAAAAAAAACATAGTAAAAACATCAAACTTTCACCAGTGTAAGCACACTTACTGCTCTAACATGAATGGGTAGAAATGTATAAAGGTACCCATCAGAAATCTGAGGCTTTTCCTTCCTATTTTTTATATACACACATATAACTTTTTTGAGTATGTAAGACTGAACACAATTTTATAGTGAAGTATTACTGTTTTAGTGATTGGTTTGCACTTCACTTCCATTTTGTTGCAGGTTTGTAAGAGATCTACCTATGCTAGAAATGGTTTTCAAGGATGACAATACAGAGGAACTGAAAGAAATCTCAGTGAACCTGGAAGACGGTACTTAGCCAAATCAACATATTAAAGAGTAGTAAATCACCTGGACCACATGGCATGCATCTAGGGCACTGAAAGAACTGAAACAATAAATTAGTGATCTGTCATTAAAATCATCCATAGTACCTGAAGATTGGAGAGTGGTCAGTGTAATGCTGATTTTTAAAAAGGGTTCTAGGGGTGATCTGAGAATTACAGACCAGTAAACCTGACTTCAGTGTTAGGCAAAATAGAGAATAAAATTATGGAACACATAGACAAACATGGTTTAATAGGTCAGAGTCAGCATGGATTCAGCAAAGGGAAGTCTTACACATGGATAAAAGTGAGCTAGTGGATGTAATGTATTTAAATTTTTGAAAGCTTTTGACAAAGTTCCCCTTGAGAGACTCCTGAGAAAATTAAAGAGTCATGGGATAGGAGGCAATGTTTTGTTGTGGATTAGGAATTGGTTATTGGACAGAAAACAGAGTGTATGGTTAAATGGCCATTTTTCTCAATGGAGGAGGGTGAATAGTGGAGTGTCACAGGGATCTATACTATGACCAGTACTATTTAACATATTTATAAATGATCTGGAAATTGGAACGACAAGTGAGGTGATTAAATTTGCAGATGACACAAAACTATTCAAGGTTGTTAAAACACATGCAGATTGTGAAAAATAGCAGGAAGACCTTAGGAAATTGGAAGACTGGGCATCCAAATGGCAGATGAAATATAATGTAGAGAAATGCAAATTGATGCACATTGGGAAGAATAATCCAAATTATAGTTACCTGATGTTAGGGTCCAGCTGGGGAGTGAGCACCCAAAAAAAAGATCTAGGTCTCGTTGTAGACAATATGCTGAAATCTTCTGCCCAGTGTGTGGGTTGTGGCCAAAAAAGCAAACAGATGCTAGGAATTATTAGGAAAGGGATGGTAAATAAAACCAATAATATTATAATGCCTCTGTATCGCTCCATGGTGCGACCTCACCTTGAGTATTGCATTCAATTCTGGTGGCCATATCTCAAAAATGATTTAGCAGAATTAGAAAAGGTTCAAAGAAGAGCAACCAAAATGAAAAAAGGGATGGAAATACTCTCATATGAAGAGGTTATGGCTCTTCAGCTTGGAAAAACAACAGCTGAAGGGAGATATGATTGAGGTCTACAAAATCCTGAGTGGTGTAGAATGGTTAAAAGTGAATTGACTTTTTACTCTTTCAAAAAGTACAATGGCTAGGGAACTCTCAATGAAGTTGCATGGAAATATTTTTAAAACAAGTAATATTTTTTCACTCCAAGAATAGTTAAGTTCCGGAACTTGTTACCAAAGGATGTGGTATCAGCAGTTAGCGTATCTGGATTTAAAAAAGGTTTGTTATTGAGATAGACATGGGAAAGGTGCTGCTTGCCCTGGGGATTCTGCCAGGTACTTGTGACCTGGATAGCCACTGTTGCACGCAAGATACTGGGCTAGATGGACCATTGTCTGACTCAGTATGAGTATTCTTATGTTCTTATGTGAGTGCTTGGATTGCAAGCTGATTTAATGACATATCTGTGCTGTTAAAGTGGTTTTCAATATTAGTTTCAGTTTCCTCTCTGAATTGATGCACTTTCCTCTCTTTCTAGATATTTATCATCCTGCTCAAGTTCCTTTATATTACAACTAGCCGTTAAGCCCGTTAAAACGGGCGAGATTTTTGTTTTTAACAATGTAGTGGAACAGCCGAAGAAGAAATATGAGAGTTGGATGTCCAGCATTTCTTCTCTCTCCCTTCCCCATCTATCCATGTGCATCTCCTTCCTCTGTGTTCTCTCTCCTTCATCCATGTCCAGAATTTCTTCTGTCTCCCCTCCATCCATGTGCATCTCCTTCCTGTCTTCCCTTCCCTCCCCTCCATCCATATTCAACAATTCTCCTCTCTCCCTGCCCTCCCCTCCATCCATCCATGTGCAGCAACCCTCTTCTGTCCCCTGACCTCCCCTCCATCCATCCATGTCCAGCAACCCTCTTCTCTCCCCTGACCTCCCCTCCCCTCCATCCATCCATATCCAGCAACCCTCTTCTCTCCCCTGATCTCCCCTCCCTCCATCCATATCCAGCAACCCTCTTCTCTCCTCTGGCCTCCCCTACCCTCCATCCACCCATGTCCACCAACCCTCCTCTCTCCCCTCCCCTCCCCTCCCCCATGTCCAGCAACCATCCTCTTTCCCCTGCCCTCCACCCATGCACAGCAACCCTCCTCTCTCCCCTGCCCTCCCCCCATGTCCAGCAACCGTCCTCTCTCCCCTTCCCTCCCCTCCATCCACCCATGTCCAGCAACCCTCCTCTCCCCCCATCATATTGTAGTACCCAAAACAAAACCATTGAAAACTCCCCAACCCTCCAACTCCCCTCCTAACAGAAAGAATAATTGGCTAATAGAAGTGCTTCTCTGATGGTTTCTGCCCCTTGACACCCTCACTTCATTTTCTCTAACAGTTCATCTGTGGTCTTTTCCATCGTGGTTGGTTAGGGTGTGTTGCTTACAGTTGTCTGATTGGACAGCTTCAGCTTCCCTGTCTGTTGCTACAGTTACCGGAAGATGCACCTCCTCTTCCCATGGGCGGGCTTGTGATGGGTGGCAGGATGGAAGAAGATAGTGTAACCGATGGTGCTGGGGGTGGCTTCCACTTTTCTGGGTTCAGTGGCTGTGGGCTCGGTTGTGGTGGTGGTAGGGGGACAGTACCAGGGACAGTCGAGTCTGATCCCCTGCGTTATCTTCATTTGTTGTGGGAGCGGGAGCTGCTAGGAGGTGGCACCGGGAGCTCTGGCCGGGAGCGGGCTTTCTCCCCTTCTCCTGCCGCGGCGCTCCTGATGCAGTGAATGTGCAGGAGAGTGAGTCTGGGACGGTCGCGAAGTGCCAGGTTGTAACCGGACCCTGAACCTGCTAGGCAAGGATGTGTATGGTGTCCATCAACTCCTCCGCTTTTGTTCTCTCCTGCTGTGAGTCCTCTCGTCAGCTCGACTCCAGCGCAGCGTTCCTTTCCCTCTCTGTTCCATCCTCTGACGTCATCACGTCTTGACGCTGGGGCAGGACAGAGAGGGAAGTCTCTACTGCGCATTTGCGAGTGAGTCGGTCACCTCTCATTTATATATAGTAGGATCTTCAGTGAGAGCAATATTAAACTATCAAACCTGTGTCAATTGACTCAGAAATGAGAAATATCACTCAAATCCTCAATTTTGGTTCCAAGATTACATATCTACAAGGGAGCAAACAAGCAATATTCAAAAGAAATTATACCTGAAGTGCTAAAGGTTACATCTACTCATTTAGGGGTCCTTTTATAAAGCAGTGATATTCCCACCCCCAGCATGCGTCATATCCGGTGCTACAAAATATTTTTATTTTGTAGTGCCGGTGTGTACCTGGCGGAAATCGGGCAGTGCTGCTCACTGCCCAGTTACTGCCAAGTTAGCAATGGGTGGCAGTAAATGGTCCCTCCAGAAATGGCTGAGCGGCAAGTGAAGCACTTGCCACAAGGCCATGTCCTAAAAAAACAAAGGCCTGCCTTTTACCTGCTGTGTTAAAAGGGGGCCTCGGCACGCATCAAAAACACACTCTGACGCCAGCGTAGGCCCCCTTTTGCCGCAGTTTTGTAAAAGGGGCCCTTAAAGAGCCTATTGAGTAACTGCCTGACTACCCATTATCCCCTGGATTCTATATAGCTTGCCTAGAGATCCACGCTGAAATCTAAGCGTGTTCTATAACAATGCACATAACTTAATTGGCTTAACAAGCTAATCAGCGTTTGATTGCAGCTCTTAAGCAATAATGAGCACTAATTAACAATAAATAGAATTTATGTGCACAACTCACTAAGCGCATTCGGTAATGCAGTGCACCTAACTTCTAACGTGCAGGCAAAAGGGGGCATGGTTATGGGCAAGGACATAGGCTTTCATAGGCATTCCAAAATTTACACACATAATGATAGAATATAGCCTAGTGCACCTAAATCTATGTGCTGGGATTTATGCCACGTTTTTGTTGGTGTAAATAGAGGTGCATAGTTTTAGGTGCTGAGATATCAACTAAGCATATTCTATATACTGCGCCTAAATGTAGGTGCCGCTTATAGAATATGCTTAGTCGGCACTGATTTCCATGCCAGTTTTTAGACGCCGTATATAGAATCTCCTCCTATACTCTTTGCCACTAAGAAGACCGAAAGATGAGAAAGTTCAAAGAAAATGAATTTCGTAGATTGGTACCTGATCACTTATTTACAGGGATATCTAAGAAGAAAGGTGGCACTAGTCTGGATCACATCTGGTTTCAGCAGTAAAAACTGCCTTTGCCTCTTTTGAGTGTCCCTGGAAACATCTGGAAAGATTCGTACCTTAAGGCCTAGAAAGGACTTATCCTTATATTTTTAAAGAACATTTTTAATAACTAATTCTTGTCAGGAGATAACACAACAGTAGCTACCATTGTAGAAGCCGTTGCCAGCTCTTCATCTGATAACTCCAGCACAGCAGACACATCAAGAGGATCCTCAATTTGGTCAACATTATCACGTCTGCCAGAAGTAGTAGAAGGCAAATAGTATATTTGACAAAGGGGGAGTAAAGATTCTTCAGGAACCCCCAAAACCTCGTTCAGGTATCTCCTGAACATATCTCTAGATGTCACAGTTTCTATCCGAGGAAAATTTAGAAAACACAGGTTATTAGACCAAATATAATTCTCAAAAGACTCTGATTTTTTCCTCAGGTTTCCAAGATCTTTAAATCAGGGCCACTTGGACCTTCTGAGTCATATCAAAATCTTTTTCCTACTTAAACTTGACTAGACAATGTTTTTAGATCCATCACATTCTTTTCCGCCTTTAATTCAGCCTCAGATACTCTCTTTTCCAAAAGTGAGATTTGGGGGTACAAAGCCTTATCCAAATCCGCAATTAGTGTCCAGACATTGTCCAACGTAACCTCAGATGGCTTCACCAATTGAAAAGAAGCAATTTGTGGTATCGTACCTGTAAAACGGAAGAAACTCCCTCGGTCACTTTTCAAATGGTTCTTGAATCCTCCCCGATAGAAGTTGATGCCGGTACCATCTCTCCTGAAGCGGTTAAAGATGTTAAAACTGCCACCTCTGTCGCAGCTGCTGGATGAACAGGAGCCTCACACAAAACAGCGTCTACTACACTTCCTGGTTGACATGCTGATGGTCTCAGCAATGGTGAACTACTGCTGTTCAGCTGGAGAGGAGGGGCTCTGTGCTCTGGGCTGAGTGTGGTATCAAGCCCAAGAGACATGCAGGCTCCCCTCTGCCCAGGCATTTCAAGCAGGCTGCCTTCTGACCTATATAGTAACCCCTGCATCTGAAGAAAAGTATCCATCGGACCAGCAGAAGGGGCAACAACACATTGGGAGGCTCTGGCAGCAGGTCTGCCTGTCACTTTGGCATAGTAGAGAGAAAAGCAAGAAGAAACCTCAGAGCACTAGCAGCATGTCAGATGAGTGCGGCCATCTTGGATCTTGTTTGTATATTCTATCTGCATCTGTTGCAGTGATGAGCTTGTAGATTGTAGGCAGCCAAGTTACTGGTCTGTAGTTTTGTCTCCTTTGTAAGGGAACTGTTCATCCTGTTCAGCATCATGATATTAATAAATAACTGTGTCTCTTTTATTTAATATTTCTGAATTTTTTTCCATGTAGTACTAGTATCAACATATAGATTTATAAAGATACATTTTTGAGTGAATTCTCACCTCCAACGTTCTGTCTTGCTGCCTGGGACCGTGGCTCCTTCCGAGTTGGTCTGCTAGGCTCCGTAGATCAGGCTGACTTCACCGTAGCCATTATGATGTCAACTTCAGAAACCGGGGAAAAACATGCCTCACAGCTGATCCATGTCCAGAGGAGGGTCGCTGGACATGGGTGGCTGGAGGGGGGGCAGGGTGAGAGGAGGGTCGCTTGGCATGGGTGGCTGCAGGGGAGCCGAAGAAAACCTTGCTAGCGCCCGTTTCATTTGTGTCAGAAACGGGCCTTTTTTACAAGTAGATTTATAAAGATACATTTTTGGGTAAATTCTATATGTGGTGCTGAAAAAAGCTCTATTCTAAAAGCTGCACTTAAAGTTAGAAGTGGTTTATAGAATAGCACTTATGCTCGGGAATCATAACTAACTTTAGGTGTGACCATTTACACAGATTTCACATCTAAATTTATGTGCGCATATACCAATTAAATTTAATTAGTGCAAATATTTGCTTGTTAAAACGCAAGTTATTGGCACTAACGACCTTGTTATTTTGCACAAATTTGTGCTTGCAATTTTTAGCAACTTTTACTGGAGTAGGGAGTTTTTGTATATCTACTGTAGATGTACATACATCTAGGTATATAAAGTTGTGGATAAATAGTCATCTAGTACCTTTTAGAAGATCAATAGTTACAATTGCTATTGGTAGTAATTGTTCTAGATGGGCACATACCTATATCTCTGCTTAAGATGAATTTTAAGTATCATTTTCTGCCTCACATGCCTTTTTTTTTAAATGTAGAATTCATTTGATCAATGATAAAGATGCTAAGAATCAAGTGCAGATGGATATCAAAGAGTTTTCAAAACGAGAGGCAGCTGTGTAAGTATACCCCTTTCAAAGCATTTTAAAATAGAATTTCATTTATTGCTTCCTTTATGCTTTTTCCATGAAAGCTAGCATATAAAGAGTGGCATTTTAGAAAAGACATTCAAATCAAAAAGGAGATGTTCAGGTTGGAATAGCCTAGTGGTTAGTGCAGCAGGCTTTGATCCTGGTGAACTGGTTCAATTCCCTCTGCAGCTGCTTGTGACTCTGGGTAAGTCACTTAACCCCCCCCCCCCCCCCCCCCCCCATTGCCCTAGGTACAAAATAAGTACCTGTATATAAAATGTAAATCACTTTGTAACCACAGAAAGGCGGTATATCAAATCCCATCCCTTTCCCTATTTTAGGACAGGATCTGCTGACATAGAACTTGTAAAATACATGGGGAAATAGATGTTTATGTGCTGATTATATGTGACCTGAATATCCATTTTAGAATCATGAATACGTAAATAAAAATATCAACAGGTCAAAACAGACAACATAAACATTTATATATGGTTGGGAGGCGGGGATAGTGCTGGGCAGACTTATACGGTCTGTGCCAGAGCTGGTGGTTGGGAGGCGGGGTTGGTGATTGGGAGGCGGGGATAGGGCTGGCCAGACTTATACGGTCTGTGCACTGAAGAGGACAGTACAAATAAAAAGTAGCACATATGAATTTATCTTCTTGGGCAGACTGGATGGACCGTGCAGGTCTTTTTCTGCCGTCATCTACTATGTTACTATGTTACTATGTGGGATAGCAACCAATGTTTATGTGGCTAATCATAAATGTTTATTTTTGCTATTTTTTTAAAGATCTTATTGATTTTCTGTTATAAAAGACATACAGAACTTGAAAAAACATATGCATTTACAAAATGTAAACATACAAAATAGTAAACTTGTAACAACGCTGATTCAGTATTAAGATAAGTAGTATTGACATCTGACTTATTGCAATAGTTATCTAACTTTTTGAGAATGGAAAATATTACGAATGTGAATAGCATTAACAGCTTCAAATTTACGAATTGCACGTACGTGTTACCACCATTCAAAAGTATTTAATTTAGTGCTGTCAGAAGGAAGACTATCAAATGATATCAGGACTTGAAGATCTGAAGACAGCTTTGTTGTAGGAGATGAATTTGAGATGTTCAATAGGGATGATTTCTAGGGTTTTGTTCCAAATTCCTTCCCAAAACAGGTGAATATTAGAACAGTAAAATAGCATATGTGGTAAATCTCCGGGGTATTGATTACAGGACCAGCATTTGAATGTAACAGATTCTGAGGATATTATGTTTGCTATTTTAGAAACATAAACATTTACCTCATAATTCTATAAACTTGTGCACCCAAATGTATGTGTAGCTTGCAAAGTTGCACGCGAAGTTATAGAATAGTATCAGTTCAACATGTAACTTGAAATTTGGCCGGTCCTGTGGTGGTGGTGGGGTAGTTTCTAAAGCGCTGCATACATCTAGTAGCGCTTTAGAAATGATAAGTAGTAGTAAGTAGTAGTAGTTGAGGGGGGCAGTTGAGGACGTCCAATATGTTTGAAAGAATGATGTCCACGCCTTCATTATGCGTCCGCTGACACACACATACCTCCCCCCCCCAGGGACCTGCATAGTGCCCCCCTCACAGGGACAGCCAGATTTCAATGGAGTGGAGGAGTGGTGGAGTGGCCTAGTGGTGAGAACACTGGTCTTGCATTCCAGAGGTGGCCAGTTCAAATCCCACTGCTGCTACTTGTGATCCAAACCCCAAATAAATAAAGGGGGTGTCAGAGGCATAGTAAAGGCATGGATGTCCTTCTCACAAAAACATCCTCAACTGCCGTCACAGGGACAGAGGCATAGCAAAGGACATCCTTCACCCATACTCTAAAAAAAAAGTTTTTAAAGTTGTTTTTTTTCGGGGTGGAAGGTGGTTAGTGACCACTGGGGGAGTCATGGGAGGTCATCCCCAATTCCCTCCAGTGGCCATCTGGTCATTTAGGGCACATTTTTGTGGCTTGGTCGTAAAAAAAAAAAAGGACCAAGTAAAGTCGGCCAAGTGTGCATCAAGATTGCCCTTCTTTTTTCCATTATCGCTTGAGGACGCCCATCTGTTAGGCACGCCCCAGTCCCGCCTTTGCTACGCCTCTGGCACGCCCCCGGGAACTTTGATCATCCCCGCGATGGGAAGCAGTTGGGGACGCCCAAAATCGGCTTTCAATTATGCCGATTTGGGCGACCCTGAGAGAAGGACGCCCATCTCCTGATTTGTGTCGGAAGATGGGCGCCCTTCTCTTTCGAAAATAAGCCTGATTGTAACCTCCATTTGATCAATTTTCCTAAACTGCCTTTGGTTGCACCGAGTATTTGTTTAAACAGTATATACCAGAGGTTCTTCAGATTCCAGAAGCGTCTATTCCTCTTTTCTCCAAGTTTCTATTTACCGCAAGGCAAAAAAAGAAGTTTCTAGAGCTCAGAAGGAAAGTGGAATACAGATGGATTGTTTGAATGTTGCCTCTTTGTTGGAGTCATTTGAAATATAGGTGGTGTCTTTTGCTGCATTGCCTGTGATATATAGGCACGACTGCTGATTGAGATTGGTTACTTCCTATGTTATTGAAATGTTGTGCTATTTCATTCTTGGGTAATATAGTCAGGATTTTTCCTGACAACCAACGAGACACAGAAGCAGAGGAAGTGTTTTCTTTTATTAAGACTATGAGTGCTCTAGTTAGGAGCTCTCTTTTTTTCTGAAGTATCCTTGTAAATATATAATTAAATATAGATCAGTTAAGTATATATTTTTTGTGCCAGCACACTTGTCTGCTCTCATTAATGGCAAGAGAGATATAACTGTTCTAGTCGCTGAAGCCTCTGGTAACGGTTAGACTTCACATTTTTCTTTTCGGAGTTAAGCTGACATGTTTAAACTGCTTCTTTTTGTTGTATTGTTTGATATAAAAATTGTATAATTTCTTTTTGCATTTCCCTTTTGTGCCCTTCCCAATCTTTGTTGAATGAATGCTAAGTATTATTTGAATATCTTGCTGTTATAGATTTCTTTTTGTAGATTTAGGGGCCTTTTTCTAAGGTGCACTAAAATTTGCAGTTAATGCATTTTACCATGGGATTTTATTGCAGAATAGGTGAAAATTTTATGCTGCACTTTTTGATGGCTTTCCCACTTTTGTTGTGCAGGTCATGCACTAATGTTCTCATTAGCGTGTGTGCCCCTTAATTCTATAACAAAGCATGTAAATTCGATTGATGCCCCTGACATGCCTACACTCTTCCCATGGCCATTCCCCCTTTGCACGTGGGAATTTATGCATGCCTCTTTTTAGCATATCTGGGTTTAAAAAAGGGTTGGACAAGTTCTTGGAGGAAAAATTCATAGTCTATTATTGAGATGGACATGGGGGAAACCATTGCTTGCCCTGGGATTAGTAGCATGGGATGTTGCTTCCAACTGGATTTCTGCCAGGTACTTGTGACCTGGATTGGCCACTGTTGGAAGCAGGATACTGGGCTAGATGGACCATTGGTCTAACCCAGCATGGCTATTCTTATGTTCTTAGAATATGTCTAAAAAGAAGCGCACATAAATTCCAATTAGTGATGATAATTGGTTGTTATTGGCCAATTATGACTAATTAGCTCATTAAACAATTTAACATGCTCTACTCACCACGCTTTATATAGAACCCAGCCTAGGTGACACCCAAAACCCTTGCTACAATGAAATAAAATAACAGTAGTATCCCTATCTAGATATAGTACAGGCAGAGGACTGCAATGCAGTCTCTCTTTCCCCTCACACAGAAGGAACTCACAAGGTTGTTTTGTCCTCTCTGTGCTTTGCAGTGTGTGCATACCATCTTACATGCACAGTCTTGTGCAGCTTAGCTTCACAAGGCACCTTCTCTCAGACACAGGCTGGCCCTATTTCCCATTCTGGCTAGCTCTGGTCCTTTTTCACTTATAGCTTAATATAATTTCATTTCCTCTGCATCACCACCCTTGAAAACCATTTCTGGTATAGGTAGATCTCTTATATCTTCTTTCGTAAAGACTAAAGCAAAGAATTCATTCAATCTCTCCGCTATGGTCTTTTTATTCCAGAGTGCCCCTTTTATTCCTTGATGATCTAATGATCCCATGGATGCCCTCACAGGTTTTCTGCTTCTGATGTATCTGAAATAAAAGTTAGTCAGAGTTTTTTGTGTGTGGCAAGTTTCTCTTCATATTCTCTTTTAGCCTTCTTTATCCATGCTTTGCATCGAACTTGCCAGCGCTTATGTTCCTTCTTCTTGTTTTGATTTGGATCTTTTTTCCTTTCTTTGAAGGATGTTCTGTTGGCTCTAATAGCCTCTTTCACGTCACTTTTTAACCATGCTGGCTGTCATTTGCTTTTTTTTTTTACACCTTTGTTAATATGTGGAATACATCTTATCTGGACTTCCAATGTGGTATTTTTAAACAACGTCCATGTTAGATTTAAAGTCCTAACCTTTGCCGCTGATCCCTTTAGCTTCTTTTTAACCATTTTCCTCATTTTTTCATATTCACCCATTCGAAAATTAAATGCTGCCACAGTAGATTTCCTTGGTGACTTCAGATATCAGCTCAAATTTGATCATGTTATGATCACCATTTCCCAGAAGACCAACACCATTACCTCTTGTACTTCCAGTAGGACTAGATCTAAAATAGCTCCCTCTTTTGTTGGTTCCTGGACCAGTTGCTCCAAGAAGCAGTCATGTATTATATGTTATGTTATTTAAACTAGAATTTATCTCTCACCAAATCTCTTAAAGTAAGATTCAAGGCGAATTACATTCAAATCAGAAATAAGAAGCTGATACAGATTAACCAGGAATTACATAGAAAACACACAATTATAATACTAAATAAAAATTTAGAGCCCCTGAGGCCTAGTATACACATAAGTCTTCCAAACTTTTCGAAATAAAAGATAACTTCTTATCAAACATAAGATTGTTCCAGTAGTGAACTGCTGTAAAGAAAAAAGATTTAGAAAAAGCTGCTTTAAATCATTTACCCTTATAGGATGGAAAAGCAACCTTAAGATAACTGCATTTCCTAGAGTTAGTTCTGAATTTTAGCAAATTCACAAACTGAGATTGATCTTCCAATCAAGTACCATCCAGAAACTTGAACACCAAACAGAGCACTTTACATTTAAGAATTTTATCTCACTAGCATTCCATGCTTTATCCAGTCAATATTGGGGTAATTGAAATCACCCATTATTATACTGTTGCCCAATTTGCCAGCTTCCCTAATTTCTGTAAACAGGTCTTCATCTGTCTGTTCTGTCCTGGTGGATGGTACTACAGCCCTACCAGAATACTCCTTCCCTTCACACATGGAATTTCTATCCATAAGGATTCCACACTGCTCTCTGTTTCATGGAGAATGTTTATTTTGTTTGACTCAATTCCCTCTTTAACATATACCTCAAACCCCCTCCCCCAACTTGATCCATTCTGTCATTGCAATATAATTTGTACCCTGATAACACAGTTTCCCTTTGATTGTCTTCCTTCCATCAGGTCTCTGAGATGCCTATTATATCTGCCTCTTCATTTAGTGCTATATACTCTCACTCTCCCATCTTATTTTTTAGGCTTCTAACATTTGTATACAGACACTTCAAATTGTGTTTTTCCTTGCATCTACAAGCTGCTTAAAAGTTGACAGGGATAATTTGCATCCTGTACTCTGCTCTCCCATTCAACACTCCTGGCTTCCATTCATCATTGTTGAAACGTCTGTATTGGAATTCACTAAATATCTTGTTTCAATGGTATCCTTCAAGGATACTCCACACTGATTCATGTGCTCCTGGGTGACTGTTGGCTTCCCCTCCCTTCCATTTTATTTTAAAACATAAAAGCATAACAATAGCCATACTGGGTCAGACCAATAGTCCATTGAGCCCAATATCCTACTTCCAACAGTGGCCAATTCAGGTCATAAGTACCTGACAGAATCCCAAATAGTAGCAAGATTCATGCTATTGATCCCAGGGACAAGCAGTGGCTATCCTCATGGCTAGCTTAACAGCAGACTATGGAATTTTCCTCCAGGAACTTGTCTGAACCTTTTTTAAACCCAGATATACTAACCCAGACACTAACATTTTTAAATGTTTGTTCCAGCAGCCTGGTTCCATCCCAGTTAAGGTGGAGTCCTTCCCATCAGAAAAGGCTCCACCTTTCCAAGAACATTGCCCACTTCCTAACAAATGTAACTCCCTCATCCCTGCACCATCATCCAATCCATGTATTGAGACTTTGGAGTTCTGTCTGCCTCTTGGGTCCTGTGCATGGAATGGGGACCATTTCCAAAAAAGCTACCATGGAGGATCTGGATTTCATCTTTCTACCTAAAAGCCTAAAATTAGCTTCCAGATCCTCCCTCCTACATTTTCCTATGACATTGGTACCCACCTTCACATGAGGCAGGGAAGTGACTAGGTTATCCTCACACCCACCAACTATCTACATGCCTAATAATCAAATCATCAACTGCAACAGCTGACCTAACCCTTCCCTCCTGGGCAGAAGCCCCTGGAGACACATCCTCATTGTGAGAAGATATTGCATCCCCTGTTGGGCAGGTCCTAGCTACAGGATTACTTCCTACGTCACCAGGGTGATGCTCTCCTTTTAGGAGACCTCCCTTCTCCAAGGCAGTACATGGGCTGCCAGGCTGGAAGTGGGACTTCTCTACAGTGTCCCTGTATGCCTCCTGTATGTACCTCTCCGTCTCTTTCAGCTCCTCCAAGTCTGCTACTCTAGCCTCAAGAGAAAGGACTCATTCTCTGAGAGCTAGGAGCTCTTTGCATTGAGCACACACATATAACCTCTTGCCAATTGGGAGATAGTCATACATGTGACCCTCAATACAAAAGACAGGATAGCACCCCTCTCGCAGCTGGACTGCTGTCTACATCTTAGTATTATTGAGTTGTTTAATTAATGAAAACGTTTTAAGGTACTAGGGATATTAGACTAATATAATGAGCCTAAGATTATATGGTATATTTTGTTATTTATTTATTTATTGTTTGCTTCTTAGCAAGTAATGAAATGTAATGAAAACTCTTATTTAGAATACTTGACCATAAATTAAGACTATAAATGAAAATATATGATAAGGGTGGAGGTGAAAGAGGACTGAACTAGGCCCTGCTATGCCTTTTAAAGGCAATCTGTTAATGTTGAGGCTATGATGGTTACGTTTCTACTACCTCCGGCAGAAAGTAAAAGTTTGACATTATGGGGAAAAGGGTTTTACACTATCCTGCTTATAATCGAAAGAGAAAAACGCCTATATTCCGACCTAAATCGGGAGATGTACGTCTTTCTCTCGCGGGTGCCCAAATCGGTATAATCGAAAGCCGATTTTGGGCGTCTTCAACTACACTCCATCGCTGGAACGAATAAAGTTGATGGGGGCGTGTCGGAGGCGTGGTGAAGGCGGGACTGGGGCGTGGTTATCGGCTGAGCAGAGATGGGCGTCTTTAGGTGATAATCGAAAAAAAAAAGGCGTTTTTACCACGATTTTGGGTCACCTTTTTTTACCCTTTTTTTCACGAACAAGTCCCCAAAAAGTGCCCCAACTGACGAGATGACCACTGGAGGGAATCGGGGATCATCTGCCCTGACTCCCCCAGTGGTCACTAACCCCCTCCCACCAAAAGAAACCCACTTTACAAACTTTTTTTGCAGGTCTGTATGCCAGCCTCAAATTCCGTACCCACCTCCATGACAGCAGAATGTGTTCTATCCTGTGACAGCCTTTCCCTGGTTCTGATGTGGCTCTTGGGTGAGTGTGACACCTTTTCTGTTAAGGGCACTGCAGAGTCACATCAGCAATGCATTGTGGTGGGTGTAGGGTATTGGGCTCCGTGATTCCACTAGCTTGTGTTACATGCTCATGATGTTGGTAGTTGGTAGGCTCTACTCCCATGGTGCTTTTCCCTCTGCTTACTGGGTCAGAATGTGCCCTGTTGTGTTTCCGGTAGTCCATGAGGTAGTGGCCATTTTTGTAAGCCAGTTTTAGATCCCGGTCATGTGTTAGCCACGTTACAGCACTTAGTTCTTACCTTGAATGTTGCTGAAAGAGGCCATTGTACACCATTCTGCCAGCTGGGACCTACTGCTATTCTCAGTACCAGGGAGACTCTTTGCCAGTGGGGCACAACCTCTGATCTGCAGTTAACTGTGAGTAAACGTGCTTATTCCAATAAAGGACGTTTTCGGAGACATTAGTCTTCAGGTGTCAACTGGTGTGCCAAGGTTATACAGCAGCAACAAGTCCTAGAGGCCTGCGTGTATGCAGGTCCCTGGAACACTTTTAGTGGGTACCGCAGTGCACTTCAGGCAGGCAGACCCAGGCCCACCCCCCTACCTGTAACACTTGTGCTGGTAAATGGGAGGCCTCCAAAATCCACTGTACCCACATGTAGGTGCCCCCTTCACCCCTAAGAGCTATGGTAGTGTTGTACATTTGTGGGTAGTGGGTTTTGGGGGAGGGGGGTTGGGGTCTCAGCACCCGTGGTAAGGGACCTATGCATGTGGGAGCATTGTCTGAAGTCCACCGCACTGACCTCTAGGGTGTCCAGTTGGTGTCCTGGCATGTCAGGGGGGCGAGTGTACTACGAATCCTGGCCCCTCCCACGACCAAATGGCTTGGATTGGGACGTTTTTGAGCCGGGCATTTTTAGTTTCCATTGCGCAAAAAAAACAAACCACCCAGCTCAGAAAGGACCAAATCCATGGGCATTTGGTCTGTTCAAACCGTATTTTCAAAACAAAAGATGGACGCCCATTTTTTTTTAAATACGGTCTGTCCCGCTTCTTCACGTACCCGTTTTCGGACATAGACGCCCATGGAGATGGGGGTTCGCGTTCAATTATGCCCCTCCAAGGAAACTAGGTAATAAATAACATTTGCTTTTTTAATTCAAACTGTCTTTATCAATAAACCTACAATTTGTCTTTTATCCCAATCTTTAAATCACCAAAGCACAGAGCTTGTGAATTTTGGGTAGTGTATACAAAACAGCAATGACACAATGGATAAACTGATGACACTTATCTTAGCAATAATAAGAATCCCAACAGGCACCCATTTCACCAAGGCTTCATCAGGGGAAAATAACTGTCACCTGTAAAAAAAATTCTGAAAACCAGCATAATTGTAGTGTGAATCTTACCAGTATTCATATAAAAGTTCAAAGATTAGTAAGGCAGATCCATCACTGCGGTATGGGCACAGAATGCCCACACTTCCATCGGTATGGACTGAGTGCTGCTGCACCTCTGTGGAGTAAGCACAGCTCTATTTCTGCATAGTGAGCACAGAGCCGTATCATCAGGGTGTGCTTAGCTCCATCTTAACAGATTCAGCACCGCTCTAGTTATATGGTTCTGTGGAGCTCCATTTCTGTAGAATGAACATAACTCCGGCTCTGCAGATTTGACCTCCATCCCTCTCAGACAATTCAGAGCATCTCCATTTCTACATTTGTAGTGCAGCTCCTTATATACCTGCTGCATGCAGCTCCATCCCTGCATGTTGCGTGCCGTTTTGTAGTGGCATGGTCTGTGCGTCTCCATCTCTGCGGGTTGAGTACAGCTGCAACTCTGCGGGTTGAGCGCAGCTACATCCTGCAAGTTGATAGCAGCTCCATCTCTGGGTTGAGCATAGCTCCATCTCCGTGTGTTCAGCATAGCTCCATCTCTGTTTGTTGAGCACAACTCCATCTCTGTGTGTTGAGCACAACTCCATCTCTGTGTGTTGAGCACATCTTCTTTTCTAGTTATTGAGCACAGATTTATCTCTAGATGTTGAGTGCAGCTCCATTTTTGCATGTTGGGCACATCTCCAGGTCTGTCTGTTCTGCGCACCTCCATATCTGCAGGTTGTGCACAGCTCCGGTTCTCCATGGGGTGCATACCTCCAAGGCTGCAGGGTTGTTGCACCTCCATGTCTGCAGTTTGTGTGCAGCACCATATCTGCAGGTTGTGCATGCCTCCATGGCTGCTGGTAGAATGAAGCTCCACTTTTGTCTGTTGGGTGCAACTCCATGTCTGCATGTTGAGAGCCCTCCATCTCTGCAGATTGAGTGCAGCTTCATCTCTGCCTGGACAGCGTGTCTCTATCGCTACCTCTAGCAGGCTCCTTGGCCTATGCTTATGGGGAGCAGCTCCACGTCTCCAGCCTTACTTTTTGGCGGCAACTACTTTTCTGCATATAGAGCACACCTCAGTCCCTGCCTATGGAGCTTGGCTCCGTCTTCACACTTTGGTACAAACTCATCCCTTCTCGGTGTAGGGGGTTAGGTGTGGGGCAACATATCCAACATGACTGCATCTCTGAGTATTGCGAGCAGCGCCCTCTTGGCAGGGATTTTCTCTCCATAGGATCCACTACGTTCTTTTTCTTCTCTGTGTCACATGGGGCCTTCTGGAGCGCCCACAGTGGTTGGTTGTCTAGAGTTCCCATTCGGGTCCCTCTTTTGTTTCGAGCCTGTGTCTGTATGCTGGGTGTGAGATAACATGGGCATTTAACTTTTTTACCCTCCTGGTTGTGAAGAGCTTTTGGTCTTCTGACTTCTCTGGCTATCTCTTAGGGCATGTTTTCCTTGGGGTGCAGGTACAGCATATTGATGGTTTTTGCATCTTCACCTGGCTTGCCCTGTGAAGGACGACCTTGGGTCTACTTGGGGGTTTCTTCGCTGGGGTGCCCATTTGGCTTTCAAGTCTTGTGGCACATGCTTCTTCTTATCTGAGAGCAGCTGTTTGTTGGCATCATCAGAGCTTCCCTAGGCTGATATACTATTTCCGCATTTCTCTGGATTCTTCCTGATGGGGAGAAACTTTGAGCTATCTATGCCTCTCTTTTACAAAGTCAAAATAACCGATACTTTTGGCAATACAAAATTCATTTCAGATTCCCAAAAACCATATCTCACATATTACATGATGTCTTGCATATTAAAATCACTTATCAGTAGTATTTCCCCTTTCTTAGCTATCTTGTGAATGTCCTCAATTAAATCTCTGTCCATTTCTTCTTACTGTGAAGGTGACCTACTACTACTACT
The DNA here is from genome assembly GCF_901765095.1 of Microcaecilia unicolor. Classification (NCBI taxonomy): domain Eukaryota; kingdom Metazoa; phylum Chordata; class Amphibia; order Gymnophiona; family Siphonopidae; genus Microcaecilia; species Microcaecilia unicolor. The sequence continues at coordinate 620,914,851 of NC_044032.1, forward strand.
ACTACTATTTAACATTTCTAAAGCGCTACTAGGGTTACGCAGCGCTGTACAATTTAACATAGAGGGACAGTCCCTGCTCAAAGAGCTTACAATCTAAAAGACAAGTGAACAGTCAGTCCGTTAGGGGCAGTCAAATTGGGGCAGTCTGGATTTCCTGAACAGTAAGAGTTAGGTGCCGAACGCAGCATTGAAGAGGTGGGCTTTAAGCAAAGACTTGAAGATGGGCAGGGAGGGAGCTTGGCGTAAGGGCTCAGGAAGGTTGTTCCAAGCAGGGTGAGGCAAGGCAGAATGGGCGGAGCCTGGAGTTGGCGGTGGTGGAGAAGGGTACTGAGAGGAGGGATTTGTCCTGTGAACGGAGGTATATTACATGAATATAAATACATTTTCCATTCCCTCTTATCAGTTTAGCCAACAGTGATTCTTTCTACATAAGTATTGCCATACAGGGACAGACCGAAGGTCCATCAAGTCCATCATCCTGCTTCCAACAGTGGTGAATCCAGTTCACAAGTACCTGGCAAGATCCCAAAACAGTGCAATACATTTTATGCTGCTTAGTCTAGAAATAAGCAGTGGATTTTCTCCAAGTCCATTTTAATAATGGTCTATAGACTTTTCCTTTAGGAAGCTGTCCAAGCCTTTTTTAAACCCCGCTAAGCTTGCTGCTTTTACTACATTCTCTGGTAACGAATTCCAGAGTATAATTACACATTGAATGAAGAAATATTTTCTCAGATTCATTTTAAATTTACTACTTTGTAGTTTCAGTGAGGCACTTTTGAACACAACTACCTTCCCCCACACCTAGTAACTCTTACTGATGGTATTATACACACTGAACACACTCAAGGGAGTTATGTGCCAAAAAAAATCAAAGTAATGAACCAAAATAATACAACATATAAACAAAGCAATATTTGAAGAATTCTGGAATTATAAGGAGACAGTTCAACACTTGGTTTCCAGTCAGCCCTAGCTCCCAAGTCCAGCATCTTTAATGCTGACATAGGACCGAATGTGTCACACCCCAAGAATTTTAACTTGGACAGTCACATCTCATATTGCCACAGCCTAGCCCCTCCCCACTTTAGCCTCCCCAAATATCTGAGGACTACCTACATACAGGGATATTTACTCCCTTTAGGTTCTTAAGTTTATTCTTCATTACATCAGCTAGATGCTGCTCATAACCTTCATTGTTCCTCACATAAGATACTTGTTCAATTTGTTACTTAATAACTTCATTACTATCTTTAGAAGTTTCAATTAATAACCACATCAAAGAACAATTATTGAGTATTGCATTCCATGTCTGTAGAAATTGTTCATTATCCAAAAATAATCTTGGTACTTTATTAAACTGCAATCCTCTAGGTACTTCCTTCTCTCCACAATATTCGATTAAACTGGCCCGATGTAATTCAAGTCTTACAGTATGCTTATATAAATTCAACACATCAGTTCAATTTGAAACATCTGCAGTTAAAACACCTAATTGAGATAAAGCTGGTTCTTGTAGTAACACTGCCGCTTGAACATTGAGCAATTGTACAGAATTATGCATAAAATTAAACTGATACATGTTGTGGGTATTTTATTTTATTTTTGTTACATTTGTACCCGGCGCGTTCCCACTCATGGCAGGCTCAATGCTGCAGGCAATGGAGGGTTAAGTGACTTGCCCAGAGTCACAAGGAGCTGCCTGTGCCGGGAATCAAACTCAGTTCCTCAGGACCAAAGTCCACCACCCTAACCACTAGGCCACTCCTCCACTGTTGCTACTATTTGAGATTCTACATGGAATGTTGCTATTCCACTAGCAACATTCCATGTAGAAGTCGGCCCTTGCAGATCACCAATGTGGCCGCGCAGGCTTCTGCTTCTGTGAGTCTGACGTCCTGCATGTACGTGCAGGACGTCAGACTCACAGAAACCTGCGCAGCCTTCTACATGGAATGTTCCTAGTGGAATATAGAATGTCCAATAGTAGCAACATTCCATGTAGAATCTCCAATAGTATCTATTTTATTTTTGTTACATTTGTACCCTGCGCTTTCCCACTCAAGGCAGGCTCAATGCAGCTTACATGGGGCAATGGAGGGTTAAGTGACTTGCCCAGAGTCACAAGGCGCTGCCTGTGCCGGGAATCGAACTCAGTTCCTCAGTTCCCCAGGACCAAAGTCCACCACCCTAACCACTAGGCCACTCCTCCACCATTGTTTTTATATTGAGTGGAACAATAGAGGAAGCTCCAAAACATGTAGCAGAGCTCTGAGAGAAAGCAAACCCACAGGGACCCTGGGAGTTGTAGGTCCCTGAAGTCCTGAATTGCCAAGAAGTAAGATCGGAGTCAAGCTGTGTCAGCCCCAATTGAGGACAATTAAACACCTATGTCCAATTAAGCAGATTGCAGGAGAACTGAAGAAAATGCCAGACTGTGTGCAGAGAGTCCTATCAAGCAGGATACAGGAGATAGGACCCAAAAGGGAGGAGTTGGGGCAAACATGGATAGAGTTATGAAATATATTTATATGTTATCAAATGTGCAGCTATGTATGTATTCAGCCACATTTATTTACACCTGTTCTTGAGCCAATGTGAATTTATGCAGCTATAGCCACAACATTAGCAGATTTTGTGCTGGTATTTTATAAAGACCCGTGGAGGGGCATAATCAAACAGCGCCAGCCATCTATATGGCCGGTCATCTTCGGGGCCGGCTCCGCAAAGGGATGGAGCCAACCGTATTTTCGAAAAAGATGGCCGGCCATCTTTTCTTTCGATAATACGGTTGGGGTCGGCTAAATCTCAACATTTAGGTCAAATGTTGAGATCACCAGGTTTAGAGATGGTTGGCTTCGGATTTCGGCCATAATAGAAACCGGGCCCAGCCATCTCAAACCCGGCGAAATGCAAGCCCTTTGGTCGTGGGAGGAGCCAGCATTTGTAGTGCACTGATCCCCCTCACATGCCAGGACACCAACCGGGCACCCTAGGGGGCACTGCAGTGAACTTCAAAAATTGCTCACAGGTGCATAGCTCCCTTACCTTGGGTGCTGAGCCCCCCAAATCCCCCCCAAACCCACTCTCTACACCACTACCATAGCCCTAAGGGGTGAAGGGGGGCACCTACATGTGGGTACAGTGGGTTTTGGGGGGGTTTGGAGGGCTCCCATTTACAACCACAAGTGTAACAGGTAGGGGGGGATGGGCCTGGGTCCACCTGCCTGAAGTGCACTGCACCCACTACATACTGCTCCAGGGACCTGCATACTGCTGTCAGGGAGCTGGGTATGACATTTGAGGCTGGCATACAGGCTGGCCAAAAAAAATTTTGTTTTTATTTTTTTAGTTTGGGAGGGGGTTGGTCACCACTGGGGGAGTAAGGGGAGGTGATCCCCGATTCCCTCTGGTGGTCATCTGGTCAATTGGGGCACTTTTTTGAGACTTGGTCCTAAAAATAAATGGACAAGTACAGCCGGCGAAATGCTCGTCAGAGCCAGCCATCTTTTTCCCATTATCGGGCGAAGCCGGCCATCTCGTAATCACGCCCCCATCTCGCCTTCTGTACCCTGCCTTGAAGTTTGGCCGACTCCGCGACAGTTAGCAGTTGGCGCCGGCCAAAATCGGTTTTCGATTATACCGATTTGGCCGGCTTCAGGAGACTGCCGACACGCCCCCGTGAACTTTGGTCGTCCTCGCTACAGAAAGCAGTTGAGGATGCAAAAAATCGGCTTTGTGTCTTGTGTCGGAAGATGGGCATCCTTCCCTTTCGAAAATAAGCTAGATAGTTGCCTATTCAGCTTATTTTCGATGGAGATCGCCGGCCATAAGTAATGCCACACTTGGAAAAGACCAAAGGTCCATCGAGCCCTGCATCCTGTCCACGACAGCGGCCAATCCAATCCAGGCCAAGGGCACCTGGCGAGCTTCCCAAACGTACATTCTATACATGTTATTCGTGGAATTGTGTTCCGTGGGATTCCCGCAAACCCCATTCCCGTGCAAGTCTCTAATTCAAAATCAGTTTATGGGATGTCAACCAGTTGTCAATTAGGGAAAAGCAGTTTTGTAAGGATGTCATGTTTGGGTTGGAGGGGACTTGTACGTGATCCAAAAGAATAGCATCAATGTACAGTGGGGGAAATAAGTATTTGATCCCTTGCTGATTTTGTAAGTTTGCCCACTGACAAAGACATGAGCAGCCCATAATTGAAGGGTAGGTTATTGGTAACAGTGAGAGATAGCACATCACAAATTAAATCCGGAAAATCACATTGTGGAAAGTATATGAATTTATTTGCATTCTGCAGAGGGAAATAAGTATTTGATCCCCCACCAACCAGTAAGAGATCTGGCCCCTACAGACCAGGTAGATGCTCCAAATCAACTCGTTACCTGCATGACAGACAGCTGTCGGCAATGGTCACCTGTATGAAAGACACCTGTCCACAGACTCAGTGAATCAGTCAGACTCTAACCTCTACAAAATGGCCAAGAGCAAGGAGCTGTCTAAGGATGTCAGGGACAAGATCATACACCTGCACAAGGCTGGAATGGGCTACAAAACCATCAGTAAGACGCTGGGCGAGAAGGAGACAACTGTTGGTGCCATAGTAAGAAAATGGAAGAAGTACAAAATGACTGTCAATCGACAAAGATCTGGGGCTCCACGGAAAATCTCACCTCGTGGGATATCCTTGATCATGAGGAAGGTTAGAAATCAGCCTACAACTACAAGGGGGGAACTTGTCAATGATCTCAAGGCAGCTGGGACCACTGTCACCACGAAAACCATTGGTAACACATTACGACATAACGGATTGCAATCCTGCAGTGCCCGCAAGGTCCCCCTGCTCCGGAAGGCACATGTGACGGCCCGTCTGAAGTTTGCCAGTGAACACCTGGATGATGCCGAGAGTGATTGGGAGAAGGTGCTGTGGTCAGATGAGACAAAAATTGAGCTCTTTGGCATGAACTCAACTCGCCGTGTTTGGAGGAAGAGAAATGCTGCCTATGACCCAAAGAACACCGTCCCCACTGTCAAGCATGGAGGTGGAAATGTTATGTTTTGGGGGTGTTTCTCTGCTAAGGGCACAGGACTACTTCACCGCATCAATGGGAGAATGGATGGGGCCATGTACCGTACAATTCTGAGTGACAACCTCCTTCCCTCCGCCAGGGCCTTAAAAATGGGTCGTGGCTGGGTCTTCCAGCACGACAATGACCCAAAACATACAGCCAAGGCAACAAAGGAGTGGCTCAGGAAGAAGCACATTAGGGTCATGGAGTGGCCTAGCCAGTCACCAGACCTTAATCCCATTGAAAACTTATAGAGGGAGCTGAAGATGTGAGTTGCCAAGCGACAGCCCAGAACTCTTAATGATTTAGAGATGATCTGCAAAGAGGAGTGGACCAAAATTCCTCCTGACATGTGTGCAAACCTCATCATCAACTACAGAAGACGTCTGACCGCTGTGCTTGCCAACAAGGGTTTTGCCACCAAGTATTAGGTCTTGTTTGCCAGAGGGATTAAATACTTATTTCCCTCTGCAGAATGCAAATAAATTCATATACTTTCCACAATGTGATTTTCCGGATTTAATTTGTGATGTGCTATCTCTCACTGTTACCAATAACCTACCCTTCAATTATGGGCTGCTCATGTCTTTGTCAGTGGGCAAACTTACAAAATCAGCAAGGGATCAAATACTTATTTCCCCCACTGTAAATATAGTGTCCACTTTCCTTCCTGAGTATCCAAAGCCTTCCATTTTGTCCTCTATCAGTGTTAGCCATTTTTGTAATTTCTTCTGTTACTCGGATCAATTTCACAATTCATAGTAACATAGTAACATACTAGTTGACGGCAGAAAAAGACCTGCATGGTCCATCCAGTCTGCCCAACAAGATAAACTCATATGTGTATACCTTACCTTGATTTGTACCTGCCTTTTTCAGGGCACAGACCGTACAAGTCTGCCCAGCAGTATTTCCCGCCTCCCAACCACCAGTCCCACCTCCCATCACCGGCTCTGGCACAGACCGTATAAGTCTGCCCTCCACTATCCTCGCCTCCCAACCACCAACCTCTCTTCCCCCACCTGCTCCGCCACCCAATTTTGGCTAAGCTTCTGAGGATCCATTCCTACTGCACAGGATTCCTTTATGCTTATCCCACGCATGTTTGAATTCCGTTACCGTTTTCATCTCCACCACCTCCCGCGGGAGAGCATTCCAAGCATCCACCACCCTCTCCGTGAAAAAATACTTCCTGATATCTTTTTTGAGTCTGCCCCCCTTCAATCTCATTGCATGTCCTCTCGTTCTACCGCCTTCCCATCTCCGGAAATTCTTGGCTAAAGATTGTGTATTTCTTGTCAGAGACTTCAAAACAAAGAACAATAACTTTGGATGATCTAAGGCACAATTATTTTTGGTCCTTACATAATTCTTTTGAGAAAGGGATAAACTTCCCTGATATCTTTTCCAAGCTGTTATATATCGAGACTTTGCAGAGGAGCTATGTCTATTGCGTGTATTCCAGTCAGATCTTCTAAGAGTTTTCTTCTCTGCAGAGGAGCTATGTCTGTTGCATGTATTCCAGTCAGATCTTCTAAGAATATTCTTCTCTGCCAATAACTTCCATGTGAAGGATGGCTTATATTTTTTATCTGGGCATTATCCTTGTTTGGGAACTTCCACATTGACCCACGGCAGTTCATAATGATCTCTCTAACGTCTTCACGTAGACTCCACTGTCCCCTCACTAAATTGTTTTACTTATATATGTTCCACTGTTCCCCACCTTGGACAAAGGTGGTTTATAAGTAAGTAAACATAAACATAAGAGAGGGAAAAAAAATTCACATCTCAATGTTTCCCACACATCTGAAAACTACTATAGATTTAGCACAGCTGTTAGTTCTTCACTTTCCTTTCAACATTGAGCATCCACTCCATCCTGTAACATATCAAGCTTAATCAAACTGTGATCTGACCAAAGAAATGGCAGCACATATCAATTAAACAATTGTCTCTCTAACCATGCATAGCCTTCAAGGCCCTTTAAACCAATCCTAAAACCATCATGTCCATTGAAAACAATTCAGCCATATCATCACCAGCCACATCCATCCTATTATTAAAACCTTCCAGCACTATCTGTGGAGAAGACCTACTTCATTCACCCTATCCAGTTTGGGGACTGATATGCAAAGCATACCAATACAAAAAAAAATTTATTATCAATAAACATCAATAAAACCTGGTAATGTATAAACCTGTTTCACTACTTTCTAGCTTGTCCTAAATAACAATAACCCCTACCCCATTCTCCTGCAGACCACTAGAAGACCGCTACCCCGATCACTAATGATATCAAGAGGTGGGTGAGTGACTGGACTTGTTCTTGTGGGAGGTGAGTGGGCCTTGTGTGTGGGGAAGGTTAAGTCAGGGGGAGTGGAAGTCTGGGAGGCCCAGTACTCCCGGATGGTAAAATAATCCCAGCAAAAAGCTGGGGTTATTTTACCGTGATTTCTGGGCCACAGCATGACTAGCAGTGTATCACCGCAAGTCGCATTATGATATTTGCATAATAATGAGATGCAAAACATGCATTTGCATATTTTTGCATCTGATGACTACCTAACTTGTGGCAACTTAAATATCACCATGGTATTGTTAGTCAAGCAATATTAGGGCCATTTAAGTTGTGTAAAGAGCCAATTAATGTGACTTAAAAGTAAAACCCTAATGCCACTTGATGAATTCCCCCCTAAGTACCTTTACTTCTAACAGAGCAATATTTTAACCATGTTTTAGTACTTTCATTTTGTTACATAGAGGGGCATAATCGAATGTCGCCGGCCAAATAGTTCGCCGGCGATCTATTGTGGCGGCGGCGCTACAGCTGGCCGGAACTGTATTATCGAAAAAAATGGCTGGCCATCTTTTCTTTCGATAATATGGTTTAGCCCGGCCAAATGCCAGAGTTCGCCAGGTTTGAGATAGCCGGTTTTGTTTTTCAGCGATAATGGAAAAAAAATGCCGGCCATCTCAAACCCGGCAAAATCCAAGACATTTGGTCATAGGAGGAGCCAGCATTTGTAGTGCACTGGCCCCCCTCAAATGCCAGGAAACCAACCGGGCACCCTAGGGGGCACTTCTAAAAAGTTTTAAAATATACAAAAAAAGCTCCCAGGTGCATAGCTCCCTTCCCTTGGGTGCTGAGCCCCCCCAAATCCCCCCCCAAACCCACTCCCCACAACTCTACACCATTACCATAGCCCTTATGGGTGAAGGGGGCACCTACATGTGGGTACAATGGGTTTTGGGGGGGTTTGGAGGGCTCAACACTTAGCACCACAAGTTTAACAGGTATGGGGGATGGACCTGGGTCTGCCTGCCTGAAGTGCACTGCACCCATTAAAAACTGCTCCGGAGACTTGCATACTGCTGTCAGGGAGCTGGGTATGACATTTGAGGCTGGCATACAGGCTGGTAAAAAAGGTTTTTAATTTTTTAGTGTGGGAGGGGGTTGGTGACCACTGGGGGACAACGGGGAGGTCATCCCCCATTCCCTTCAGTGGTCATCTGGTCAGTTGGGGCACCTTTTTGAGGCTTGGTCGTGAAAATAAAAGGACCAAGTAAACCCGGCAAAATACTGCTTAATGCCGCTTTTTTTTGTTCCATTATACACGAAAGCCGGCCATCTGGTAGCCACGTCCATGCCCGCCCATATCCCACCTTCGCTAAGCCACCGACACGCCCCCTTGAACTTTTGCCGGTGAGGCGACGGGAAAGCAGCAATGCTGTCAAAAACGTCGCTTTCGATTATACCGATTTCGCCGCTTTTGAGAGATCGCCGGCCATCTCCCAATTTATGTCGGGAAATGGCCGGCGATCACTTTCCAAAATAAGCCTGATAATGATCCTTGCATGTACGATATAAGTAAACAAGCTAAAGAATTTTCTAAAGTCACCTTCAAATAACACACACAGGCTTAGAATTTGTCCATAGTGCATGTGCATAGGCCTATTGACTTACTTTTCTAATTTCCATTTTATTAGGCATGCAACAATGATTTTCCTCTCTGATGCCAGCACCAGCTCTTTTTTTTCCAATTTCAGATGCTTCTCTCCTCACTGTTATGAAGCAGCTCTCTGCAAAGTTGCATTATTTACCTCAGCAACCATTGCATAAAATCAGTTTTCCAGTATATAATGAACATTAATGGCATTATGCAGTTAATAAATTACACCTTAGTTATTTGTCTTTCGAGTGCAATACAGTTAGAAATGCTACTGTCTTATACAGTATAAAATGATATTTTTCTTGAAAAGTAAAAAAAAAGTTTTAATCAACAGTTGTACATTATGTAGAACTTCAGTTTCTAAACTCTGCAATAGAAAATTTCATTTTTAATGGGAAATCATGAATTATTCCATTTATTATCTTCTACTTCCTTTCAAAGGCTTGATCTGGATAAAAGGTGGGGTGAATAATTTGGAAAAAAAGCAATGCATTTTTAATGTAAAGGTGCAAACTACAGATTCTCAAGACTATTAGCAAATGTAGAGGAAAGAGAATTTTACTTGCAAAAGCTCATCAGACCATTGCAGTGAGAGATTTTATGTCAGAGTACTTTAATATAGCAAAGTAAAATGAAACAAAACATGCTTAAGAAGTTATTGTTTGTACTATGTTGAATTTTGTAGTTTACAAAATGTGTTTCTCAAAAAGTAGCTATTTAGGGAACATAGAGGTCATTTAAATAAACTGGCAAAAACTGGCCTTAACATATCCTTGAGCTGGTTTTTCCTGCATACTAAGGCCATTTTTATCATAGCAGTAGAATGGCTGATTATTCATTTTTTTGCATTAATGGCCATCTGCTGATGTCACCTATATTTGACTCAGGCCCACCCAGTCTCATTGATCACCAATCAGGTGCCAGCTACCCTGTACACTGCACAGCCACAGTACTCCAATCGTGTGGGCGTGGGAATCGAGCATTGGGGGGGGGGGGTCTCCGCTCCGTACCATGCCGTAATCTTCTTAGGGTGGTTTACTTCTCTCTGCTGATCTGCCTCCATTCCCCACAGCTGCCTGCTGCTATTGCAAGCAGCTCCTCTAGCCTTTGCTCACTAACACGCTTGTCCGTGCAGCGCGCGCATCAATCTGGCATGCCAGGTTTCTTGAATCTCTCTAGTGAGCCCCCAGGACCCAAGGGGTTTGGATTGAGAGTGGGAGATGGCATGGCGTCGAAGGCTTGAGGCCATGGAGGTTGGTCTGTGTTTTCTCTCCCCTGCACAGCCGTCATCCCTGTGCACTTAGGGCAGGGCAGACGGGCCTGTGGGCTGCTGCATCCATGTTGTCGTTCTTTCTTGTTGGTGGCATTTTTGTTTGTGCTTTAGGTATGCTGGCATGTGTGGCATGTGGATGTACACAGAGGAAGTATAATAATGGAATAACTTTTCATGGATAGAGTTGTGATTTATTGTAAGTCATGATCAGTGTGTCATTTGGAGGGACTGTTTGTGGGGACACCCTAGCATGTGTTCTCCGAGGACAAGCAGGCTGCTTGTTCTCACTGATGGGTGACGTCCTCGGCAGCCCCTCCAATCGGAATCTTCCTAGCAAAGTCCTTTGCTAGCTCTCGCGCGCCCGCGCGCACCGCGCATGCGCGGCCGTCTTCCCGCCCGAAACCGGCTCGAGCCGGCCAGTCTTCTTTCGTCCGCACTCGGTACGGCTGTGTTTTTGTCGTGTCGAGCCCCGGAGAGTCGACCTCGCGCGTCCGTTATCTAAATCGACGTGTTTTTCTTCGGAAAAGTTTCTTTTTCGTTCGGAAAGTGCTCCGGAAACCCCCTTGGGTTTCGTTTGCCCCTTCCCGTATTTCCAGTTTTGCCCCGGTAAGTTTTCTTTCGTTGTCGGGGTAGGCCTCTTTTCGGCCTCGGTCGAGATTTTTTCTCCCTTAAAGTTTTGGTGCTCCAAATTCGTCATTTCGGATTTTGACTTCGCCGGCGTGATTTTTCCGCCCATGACATCGAAGCCTTCCAGCGGCTTCAAGAAGTGCACCCAGTGCGCCTGGGTAATCTCGCTCACTGATAGGCACTCTTCGTGTCTTCAGTGTCTGGGGGCCGAGCACCGTCCCCAGAACTGTAGTCTGTGTTCCCTCTTACAAAGGCGGACTCAAGTAGCGAGATTAGCCCAGTGGAACGTTTTGTTCTCGGCTCTTCGTCGGCATCGGCACCGGGGTCATCGTGTGCATCGACGTCATCAGCGTCCAGACCTTCTTCCTTGGCTGCCAGTGCATCGAGTGCATCGAGGCATCGGCCCTCTGCATCGGCGCCGAGACATCGGATAGCTGCATCGACGTCGGTGGTACCGGGACCTCGTCTCCTGATGTCGTCGGACGGTGGTGCATCGAGTGGAGTGCAGGTGAGGGCTGTCCATTCCCCTGCTGGTGGCGGTGAGCCCTCGGGTGGGTCTCCTCCTACCCTGAGGGCTCCTGCGGTACAGCCCCCCCGAGATCGACCCCCTTCGGTCTCGGCCCCGAGGAAGCGACGGATGGATTCTACGTCCTCCTCGTCGGTGCCGGGGAGCTCCGGTGACATGCTTCAGAAGAAGTCGAAGAAGCATCGACACCGGTCCCCTCCCCGCGTCGGCACCGAGAGCTCTGGGTCGCCGAGGGAGTCGGCACCCAGCAGGCATCGGCACCGAGAGGACCGCTCACCCTCTGTTCAGGAGGTGTCGATGCGCTCCACTCTGGACAGCCCGGAACAGCCTCCACGCCCGGAACAGGTTCTGACGTCGACGCCTGCATCGACCTCCATGCCTTTCTCTGCAGCCGCTCTGAACGAGAGCCTCCGGGCCGTTCTCCCAGAGATTCTGGGAGAGCTGTTGCGCCCTACCCCTCCGGTACCGGCGGTGCTTGCGCCTCCGGTACCGTCGAGTGTGGCGCCGGCTGGCCCATCGCCCGGGGTGAGGTCCCCGACGTCGGTACCGCGTGCGGTGCCGACTGCGGCCACCTCCCAGGAGGGCTCCCCGACTACGTCGGCGGAGGGAGCTTCGCCGATGCGGGCGAGGGAGTCTACCTCTCGACGCCCCCATCGTGGACGTGGCTCCACGGAGTCGAGCCGGGCGCGGTTGCAGACGCAGGTCCGTGAACTTGTGTCTGACACCGAGGGTGAGGCCTCGTGGGAAGAAGAAGAAGATCCCAGATATTTCTCTGACGAGGAGTCTGAGGGTCTTCCTTCTGATCCCACTCCCTCTCCTGAAAGACAGCTTTCTCCTCCCGAGAGTCTGTCTTTTGCTTCCTTTGTCCGGGAGATGTCTACGGCCATCCCCTTCCCGGTGGTTGTGGAGGACGAGCCCAGGGCTGAAATGTTTGAGCTCCTGGACTATCCTTCTCCACCTAAGGAAGCGTCCACTGTTCCCTTGCACCATGTCCTGAAAAAGACATTGCTTGCGAACTGGACCAAGCCACTAAGTAATCCCCACATCCCCAAGAAGATCGAGTCCCAGTACCGGATCCATGGGGACCCAGAGCTGATGCGCACTCAGTTGCCTCATGACTCTGGAGTTGTGGATTTGGCCCTAAAGAAGGCTAAGAGTTCTAGGGAGCATGCTTCGGCGCCCCCGGGCAAGGACTCTAGAACCTTAGACTCCTTTGGGAGGAAGGCCTACCATTCTTCTATGCTCATGGCCAAAATCCAGTCTTACCAGCTCTACACGAGCATACACATGCGGAATAATGTGCGACAGTTGGCGGGCTTGGTTGATGCTCTTCCCCCTGAGCAAGCCAAGCCTTTTCAGGAGGTGGTCAGGCAGCTGAAGGCGTGCAGAAAATTCCTGGCCAGAGGAGTTTATGACACTTTTGATGTTGCGTCCAGGGCCGCTGCTCAAGGTGTGGTGATGCGCAGGCTCTCATGGCTGCGTGCCGCCGACCTGGAGAATAGACTCCAGCAGCGGATTGCGGACTCGCCTTGCCGTGCGGACAACATTTTTGGAGAAAAAGTCGAGCAGGTGGTAGAGTCTCTCCACCAGCGGGACACCGCATTCGACAAGTTCTCCCGCCGGCAGCCTTCAGCTTCTACCTCTACAGGTAGACTATTTTTCGGGGGAAGGAAGACTGTTCCCTATACTTCTGGTAAGCGTAGGTACAATCCTCCTTCCCGACAGCCTGCGGCCCAGGCTAAGCCCCAGCGCGCTCGCTCTCGTCAGCAGCGTGCGACTCAGCAAGGCCCCGCGGCTCCCCAGCAAAAGCAAGGGGCGAGCTTTTGACTGGCTCCAGCAGAGCATAGCCGACATCCAAGTGTCAGTGCCGGGCGACCTGCCAGTCGGAGGGAGGTTGAAAGCTTTTCACCAAAGGTGGCCTCTCATAACCTCCGATCAGTGGGTTCTGCAAATAGTCCGGCAAGGATACACCCTCAATTTGGCCTCCAAACCTCCAAATTGTCCGCCGGGAGCTCAGTCTTACAGCTTCCAGCACAAGCAGGTACTTGCAGAGGAACTCTCCGCCCTTCTCAGCGCCAATGCGGTCGAGCCCGTGCCATCCGGGCAAGAAGGGCTGGGATTCTATTCCAGGTACTTCCTTGTGGAAAAGAAAACAGGGGGGATGCGTCCCATCCTAGACCTAAGGGCCCTGAACAAATATCTCGTAAAAGAAAAGTTCAGGATGCTTTCCCTGGGCACCCTTCTCCCCATGATTCAGCAAAACGATTGGCTATGCTCTCTGGACTTGAAGGATGCCTACACACACATCCCGATACTGCCAGCTCACAGACAGTATCTGCGATTTCAGTTGGGCACACGCCACTTCCAGTACTGTGTGCTACCCTTTGGGCTCGCCTCTGCGCCCAGGGTGTTCACAAAGTGCCTAGCTGTAGTAGCAGCGGCACTTCGCAGGCTGGGGGTGCATGTGTTCCCATATCTCGACGATTGGCTGGTGAAGAACATATCCGAGGCAGGAGCCCTGCAGTCCATGCAGTTGACTATTCGCCTCCTGGAGCTACTGGGGTTTGTGATAAATTATCCAAAGTCCCATCTTCTCCCAGTGCAGAAACTCGAATTCATAGGAGCTCTGCTGGATTCTCGGACGGCTTGCGCCTATCTCCCAGAGGCGAGGGCCAACAACTTGTTGTCCCTCGTCTCGCGGGTGCGAGCGTCCCAGCAGATCACAGCTCGGCAGATGTTGAGATTGCTAGGCCACATGGCCTCCACAGTTCATGTGACTCCCATGGCCCGTCTTCACATGAGATCTGCTCAATGGACCCTAGCCTCCCAGTGGTATCAGGCTGCTGGGGGTCTAGAAGACGTGATCCACCTGTCCACGAGTTTTCTCGAATCCCTCTATTGGTGGACAATCTGGTCCAATTTGACTCTGGGACGTCCTTTCCAAATTCCTCAGCCACAAAAAGTGCTGACCACGGATGCGTCTCTCCTGGGGTGGGGAGCTCATGTCGATGGGCTTCACACCCAAGGAAGCTGGTCCCTCCAGGAACGCGGTCTACAGATCAATCTCCTGGAGTTGCGAGCGATCTGGAACGCTCTGAAGGCTTTCAGAGATCGTCTGTCCCATCAAATTATCCAAATTCAGACAGACAACCAGGTTGCCATGTACTACGTCAACAAGCAGGGGGGCACCGGATCCCGCCCCCTGTGTCAGGAAGCCGTCAGCATGTGGCTCTGGGCTCACCGTCTCGGCATGGTGCTCCAAGCCACATATCTGGCAGGCGTAAACAACAGTCTGGCCGACAGACTGAGCAGGATTATGCAACCTCACGAGTGGTCGCTCAACTCCAGAGTGGTGCGCCAGATCTTCCAAGCGTGGGGCACCCCCTTGGTGGATCTCTTCGCATCTCGAGTGAACCACAAAGTCCCTCAGTTCTGTTCCAGGCTTCAGGCCCACGGCAGACTGGCATCGGATGCCTTCCTCCTGGATTGGGGGGAGGGCCTGCTGTATGCTTATCCTCCCATTCCTCTGGTGGGGAAAACTTTGTTGAAACTCAAGCAAGACCGAGGCACCATGATTCTGATTGCTCCTTTTTGGCCGCGTCAAATCTGGTTCCCTCTTCTTCTGGAGTTATCCTCCGAAGAACCATGGAGATTGGAGTGTTTTCCGACCCTCATCACGCAGGACGAAGGGGCTCTTCTGCATCCCAGCCTCCGGTCCCTGGCTCTCACGGCCTGGATGTTGAGAGCGTAGACTTTGCCTCTTTGGGTCTGTCAGAGGGTGTCTCCCGCGTCTTGCTTGCTTCCAGGAAAGATTCCACTAAGAGGAGTTACTTCTTTCTGTGGAGGAGGTTTGCCGTTTGGTGTGACAGCAAGGCCCTAGCTCCTCGCTCTTGTCCTACACAGACCCTGCTTGAATACCTTCTGCACTTGTCTGAGTCTGGTCTCAAGACCAACTCTGTAAGGGTTCACCTTAGCGCAATCAGTGCATACCATTACCATGTGGAAGGTAAGCCGATCTCAGGACAGCCTTTAGTTGTTCGATTCATGAGAGGTTTGCTTTTGTCAAAGCCCCCCGTCAAGCCTCCTACAGTGTCATGGGATCTCAATGTCGTTCTCACCCAGCTGATGAAACCTCCTTTTGAGCCACTGAATTCATGCCATCTGAGGTACTTGACCTGGAAGGTCATTTTCTTGGTGGCAGTTACTTCAGCTCGTAGAGTCAGTGAGCTTCAGGCCCTGGTAGCCCAGGCCCCTTACACCAAATTTCATCATAACAGAGTAGTCCTCCGCACTCACCCTAAGTTCTTGCCAAAGGTCGTGTCGGAGTTCCATCTGAACCAGTCAATTGTCTTGCCAACATTTTTTCCCCGTCCTCATTCCTGCCCTGCTGAACATCAGCTGCACACATTGGACTGCAAGAGAGCATTGGCCTTCTACCTGGAGCGGACACAACCCCACAGACAGTCCGCCCAATTGTTTGTTTCTTTTGACCCCAATAGGAGGGGAGTGGCTGTAGGGAAACGCACCATATCCAATTGGCTAGCAGATTGCATTTCCTTCACTTACGCCCAGGCGGGGCTGGCTCTTGAGGGTCATGTCACGGCTCATAATGTCAGAGCCATGGCTGCGTCGGTAGCCCACTTGAAGTCAGCCTCCATTGAAGAAATTTGCAAAGCTGCGACGTGGTCATCTGTCCACACATTCACATCTCATTACTGCCTGCAGCAGGATACCCGACGCGACAGTCGGTTCGGGCAGTCAGTTCTTCAGAACCTGTTTGGGCTTTAGGATCCAACTCCACCCCCCGAGGGCCCTGTTTGTTCTGTTCCAGGCTGCACTCTCAGTTAGTTGGTAAATTTTTTAGGTCAATCTCAGTTATGTCCTCGCCGTTGCGAGGCCCAATTGACCATGGTTGTTGTTTTGAGTGAGCCTGGGGGCTAGGGATACCCCATCAGTGAGAACAAGCAGCCTGCTTGTCCTCGGAGAAAGCGAATGCTACATACCTGTAGAAGGTATTCTCCGAGGACAGCAGGCTGATTGTTCTCACAAACCCGCCCACCTCCCCTTTGGAGTTGTGTCTTCCCTTGAAGTGTATTGTCTTGCTACATACTGGACTGGCCGGCTCGAGCCGGTTTCGGGCGGGAAGACGGCCGCGCATGCGCGGTGCGCGCGGGCGCGCGAGAGCTAGCAAAGGACTTTGCTAGGAAGATTCCGATTGGAGGGGCTGCCGAGGACGTCACCCATCAGTGAGAACAATCAGCCTGCTGTCCTCGGAGAATACCTTCTACAGGTATGTAGCATTCGCTTTGTATTCATGCAGAGATTTTTTTTCTCCTGGTGAAGGGTCACTAAAGCAGGCATTATGAGGATCAGGTGCTCAACATTCAGAGTTTCTAGCTATCTATTTATTTAGTTATTTATTTACTTTTTAATGATATTTTATGTATATATGTAACAGTCAGAGATTCCAGTATTATGATTCGGAATAATGATCTTGTGAGCAGGGTGGTATAAACCAAGACATGCACTAAGGGATCTGAAACATGAATTGACACCTGGGAGCATTTGAAGTCTTTTTTTTTTCCTGTGCCTGGGTCAAGGAAGGGGGATGGTTTGTGGGAACTTGCTCCTTTTATTTTGTGGGGTGTGGTGGTATGTTATAAAGGTGCACTTAATATTGTTTATTGCTACTATTTAAGAGAGAGATATTGGGTGATGGAGGCAGAGCTACCGTCATGCAGAAGTCCAGGATCAGTCTGGGTGTGCCAACATTTTCTAGTTTTGTGATATATATATTTTTCTTTTTCAAGCCTGTTCAGTTGTAAAAAGGCATGTTTTTTGGGGGAGAGGGGGTTAATCTTTGTCTTCTGACTCTGTTTGTATATAGATGAGTCCTTGGAACAATGATGGCTAAGAGAAAGCAGCAGTAGAACAGTTGGAGATGAATGATATTTATGTTTTCCAAATGGTGATGCGTGCTTGATGGGATGTATTTGTTGTAAAACCAGAGTAAATCATTTCTTATATTCTTGTTTAAAATTAACCAAGGAGGAACAACTCTATTCTGTCTCACTGTATTTCCAGTTTTGGCACAGTATAAGTCATCACAAGGACAAAAGGTACGAAAACCAATGGGCTGCATTAGGGGCTTATAGCCCATTTAGTAATACATAAACAAATGAGAGATCTGCATAAAAGAAAATATTTATTTTTATTATTTTGACATGAAAATCACTTGTACCTGAAAAATGCTCAAAACTGAATAATCCATTTGTATAAAAGAGATGAGGCGAAGTTGTGATTTCATGTGCCCCAATGAAAGGAGAGTTTAATTTTAATTCAATTTAATTTCAGTATATTCCTTCTTTATAACACCAGGCTTCCCAAGGCAGATTACAGCAACAGTTAAGATGAACCCAAAATCTCCAGCCTGGAACTAGGTAACTTGGCAGCTCTGTGGGCTGATGCCAGGTCACAGAACAATATCAAACTTTTTGTCCTTTATTCTGATGAGGGCTGGTCTGAGTTGTGCATGTGACCGAGGTTAGAGATTCTGTTGGCATGTGGTTTGTGTGGGAATCCATATCAGTCTGACTTTGTCTGGCTTTTCCAATGGGACATTTCTTATAAAGCAAAGTTTGAAGGATATATGCCATTGCTGTAATTATTTTTGCAGGATACTGTGATGTATTTAGATGTTTACCCTTATAGTCGACTTATGTCTGGCCAAGTTTAAATGTTGCTTGTCTAGTAAGTAACTTAACATTTTATGTATGTTCTACACACTATTAATCAGAGGGTAGAAGAGACCAATTTAAATCACATGAGAAGAGACCTCTCCTAGGAGTGCCAACTAGAGCATAAACTATTTAGCCAATAGCACATTTAAAGCTGCCAATTACACAGGTATGTGTATACTTACCCGTGAAAGTGCTGCTATTCTGTCCATTTGCAGACACCAAGTGGAACATACTCTGAAGCTTTGGGTGTGCAATTGGTTGAGTGGTGTGTACTTTGGCTGGCACTTTTGGGAGAGGTTTCTTCCCATGAAATTTTATATATGTAACAGTTGTAACCTACCTAGAACTGTGGGATAGTGAAGGATTGACATTGTGTTACATAAAGTATGTGTGTGGTTTATGTTGATGCAGGACATCTGTTGGGCTGATTATTTACTTAAAAATCTGTCATCAAGTGCACTCTAAGGCCATATTTAGACTATCCCATAAAACCCTACTCATACCTATATACATAGCACCCACCCATATTAGCTCTGGGCCCATCCAAAGTGTTAGGTCTGGCTACACCACTGGTGTGCAGCCATTAAAACAAATTACCACATGAGCATTTACCGACACCTATTGTGTAGGCGGTAAGGACTCACATGGTAATCGTGAGCTAACCAGTTAGCTGAACTAATGTAGATGCACTAACTGATTAGCGCAGGAACACCCATTCTCTGCCCCTGACATGCCCCCTCAAGCAAAAAGTTAAAAATTAAATTTTTAGCTCAAGGTAAACGTGCACACGTTTGACAATTATTGCATGATGCCTGAGCACCTAACACAGCTTAGTAAAAGGGCCTCATAATTTGGGCCTTTATTCACTATGGGGTCTTTTTATAAAGCTTCAGTAGAAAGTGACCTTAGTGTATCCTTACGCTGGTCCTTCTCATGTGCTAAGGCTGTTTATACCTGTTGTGTGTCGCCAAGCTAGCGGTAAACCAATCGCCACCGAAGGGGAGAAACTTCAGCAGAACAGGAAAGCTTCTCTTACATAGTCCATTACATAATGTTCTTCAACAAGAACGTCTTGTTTCGCTCATAATATTGCTGCTTCAGGAAGGAAAAGTTATTGCACCAAGACTGCTACATGTCACATCATGTCCAAAATGGTGTGGAGAAAAGAATAGACACCCAGAATTTAAAAGAGCTGAGACAACCCGCTGGCCAATCCCCGGACAGCAGGCAAAACCAATACATTTCAAAGGAGCGTTTTCTAAGCCCCCCCCCCCCCCACCCCGATGTTAAAAATAAGCATTCCACTCAATGCTTCTATTCAGTCCATTTGGATGCACCGTATTTAGTCTATATATCCATTGCTGTTCTTTGCGCCACAGTAGTGCTTTAGCGTCCCCACCTCTTTTACTCAAAATCAGCTGATCAATAACCATGCACCGCAATTGATCAAACTGATGTTTAAACTGTTGGCACTGTTTAGCCATCGGTGCTTCCAATTTCATTTGAGATATACAGTGGCAGTGGTCTATTACACGCGTCTTAAATCTGCGTGTAGTATGCCCAATGTATAGGAAATCACAAGGACAGCGAAAGGTGTATATTACATTAGATGAATCACATGATGTGTTGTGTTGTAAAGTGATATGGGTACCGTTTTTTAGAACTAGAACGGAGCCCTCTATTGTTATAGAACATATCGAGCAGTGACCTCATTTGATATGCTGCCCCTGAGTAGATTGTCTAACCAACCACACACCTGAGAAGCTCCATCTGTCCTGTAGATTGCTACCATGGGCAAATGATATCATGAGAGGCTGCTCTTGAAACATTTCATTGGTCTTCATTATTCTCCAATGTTTTCTAATTATAGACGCGATCTTAGATGTACTATTAGAAAATTTCAAAATATAGGGAACCACCTGGGACTGTACTTTTTCTTTATGTTTAGACTTCAATAGTCCCTCCCGATGGTTAAATAATGCCCGTTTGAAAGATTTGTTGATAATACTGTTGGGGTACCCCCCTATCTTGAAATCTACTTTTAAGCCTCTCTGCTGAACTTACATATTGTTGCGTGGTATCACAAATTCTGGGAGAGTGGAAGAGTGTTTTTAAGATGTTTCGGATGCATACTATATTGTAAGACAACAGGGAATTTCTGTCGGTTTAACATAGACCTCAGTCCTAAATTTACCCTGTTCTAATAGTTCTAATAGTTCATCTAAGATGCGCACATACATTTGAAACTTACCACGGGATGCCTCAACGCATCCCGAAGTAACCCCCCTTAAGCTGCAAAAGCTAGTGCATACTGCAGTTAAGTAAAAAGAGCCCTATGCATTTTTTGCATCTTTTGACTATGAACCAGTGGCGTAGCCAAGGGTGGGCTTGGGTGGGCCCAGGCCCACCCACTTTGAGCTCAGGCCCACCAGTAGCAGCACACCTATGATGTGGCCGGCAGAGATTCTCAAACTGAAAACTCCCAACAACTGTCCCTCCTGCATACCTTATAAATAACAGATCTTCGCCTGCAGGAAGCAGCGACTGATACATACTGCTTACACCGGTCCCACAGCCTTCTCTCTGACGTATTCCCGCCTATGCGGAAACAGGAAGCTGCATCAGTGGGAAGGATGTGGGGCCTACATAAGTAGTGTGTATTAGTTGCTCCTAACTGCCAGTGAAAAACTGAAATTTAAAAGGTGTGCAGGAGAGGGGGGATATTTGAGAGACCATATGGCATGCAGGCGAGAGGAGAGACCAAATCACCTATGGGATAGGGTGGGGTTCTTCTACCCACCCATCTTGGGTCTAGGCCCACCCAAAATTGGGTGTCTGGCTACGCCCCTGCTATGAACAAACAGGATCATAGCCAGGATTCTATATTTTTTTTGGGGGGGGGGGGGGGAGCAGGGGTGGACAGGAGGGCAACACATTTTCTCTCTACTGCCCCTTCCCTGCCACTACTGCCACAGCCACATTAATAATTTTTCCTTTATTAGTGGAAATGCCTAATCCCTGCCAGCCAGTGAGATCCGCTGCCCAGAATCAAATCAAATATCAAATCATATACTAACTTGTTCACCGCTAGTGTCCCCACTTCGGGTTCAACGCAGTGTACAAAGTAAATAATGAAGTGCAAAATTAGTTCAAATTACAAACATAACAAAAAAAACTGCCCAGAACAGCCTCAGTGCTGTCCCATCAGGGAAGAAATGGCAGCCTCCTTTTCAGCTGTCAACACTGGCAGTCCTTACATGAGCTCAGTTCATGAGTGACTGAGCATGCATGAGGAGTACCAGTGTCGGCAGCTGGAAAGGAGGTTGTCAACTTCTTCCCTACTGAGGCAGTTCCAGGCAGTGGATGCCATTCATTGGCGGGGATTAGGTGTCCCTGCCAGCCATTCAACAGGTACTTTAGTTGTGGAGGGGGCTGGAGCCCAAACTGGGGGAGGGGCTCCAGGCCCCCAAGGCACCCAGAGCGAAAGTGTGTGGGTCAATTTTCAAAGATGTTCAGCAGCAGTCACCAAACATATAAGTTGTCCAAGAAAAAGCAGGATAGCAAGTCATAAGACTTAGCATAAGAAATAAGAATTGCCATACTGAGTCAGAATAAATGTCCATCTAGTCCAACAGTGGCCGAAACAATGGCAAGATCACAAATATCGGGCAAAATCCAAAACAGTAATAAGATTCCATGCTACTTACTCCCAGGGATAAGCAGTGTTTTTCTCCAGTTCTAATAACAATTTATGGACTTTTCTTCAGGAATTTGCCCAAAACCTTTTTAAACCCTGCTACATTACCTGCTTTTATTACATCCTTTGGCAACAAGTACCAGAGCTTAACTATGCATTGAATGAAAAAATATTTATTCTTGTTTTAAAACTTTGTTATTTTCCCTTATCTTCATACTTTTTGAAAGAGTAAATCAGTTTACATTTACCTATTCTACTCCACTCAGGATTTTGTTGGCCTCTATCGTATTCACCCTTAGCCACCTCTACTTCAAGCTAAAGAGTCCTAACCTTTTTAGCTTTTCCTCATATGAGAATCATTCTATCACCTTTACTATGTTGGTGACCCTTCTTTATCCCTTTTCTAATTATGCTTTATCATTTTTGAGATGCGGTGACCACAATTGCACACAGTACTCAAGGTGTGATTGTACCATAGAGCAATACAGAGGCACTGTGATATCTTATTTTATTGACTGTTTCTTTCCTAATAATTCTGTTTGCTATTTTGGCTGCAACCGTACACTGAGAAGATTTCAATGTGTTGTCTACACTGACACCTAACATTTTTGTTTTGTTTTTTAACTTGGTGGTGACTCCTGATGTGGAACCTAGCATCATCTGTATTTTGGATTATTTTTCCCAATGTGTATTGTCTGCTGTTTGGATGCCCAGACTTCCAGTCTCATAAGGCCCTCCTACAATTTCTCACTATTTGTGTGAAGTGGACTTTCGGGTGCATTATTTTGGCGCCATCTGTGTGGGATATGTCATGATTTCTGGCCCCAACCAGTGCACACCTATTTCCCCCCCCACCCCCCTTCAACATATCTCTTCTCAGGGCACATACATACCCTGTTTCCCCGAAAGTAAGACATCCCCCGAAAATAAGACCTAGTAGAGGTTTTCCTGAATTGGTAGATATAAGGCCTCCCCCGAAAGTAAGACCTAGCAAATGTTTGTTTGAAAGCAGGGCCGCCGAGAGCTGGACAAGGCCGCCCCCGGGCCCCCCCCCCCTCCACCCACCCTCCGTCGCTCCCGGAACTAACCTTAAACGCCTCCTTTCACCTTCGCAGCAAGCAGGGGCAGGGCAGACCTCTCCTTCCTTCCGTGCCCCACCCTCACGGACGTTACGTCAGGCGAGGGCGGGACACGGAAGGAAGGAGTGGCCTGCCCTGCTGCTGCTTGCTGCGAAGGTGAAAGGAGGCGTTTAAGGTTAGTTCCGGGAGCGACGGAGGGCGGGCGGGCCAACCCCGATCCAACCCCGATGTTTCCCCGAAAATAAGACAGCCCCTGAAAATAAGACCTAGCGCATTTTGGGGGGCAAAAATTAATATAAGACAGTGTCTTATTTTCGGGGAAACACAGTATATGAATTCCAAACATCCTGTTTCAAATGATAATATCTTTAATGAAGGAATAGCAACAGATCATCACTAAAAATAGTGCAGACAAAATCTCAATGCAGTCTTTTACACGTCATGTCTCATTTCACAAACTGAAAGACTCAAGCGTGAATAAGCACATTACTGGTTAACCACCCCCCCCCCCCCCCCCCCCCCCCAAATACTCCTTTCTAATATGTATCTTCACAATTAACGCTTTGCTTATATCTCAATTAGAACATGTTTCTTATAACCTTCATAATATATAGCAGAACTTTAATAGAATAGAACAGTCCAAGCCATTTTGGAAGCCGTTGGATAGCAGAACAAGTACATTTCCCCTGAGGCAGCAGTAATGTGACAGGAATTCTCTGTCGGGAGTTCAGTAAATCGGTCTCATTGTATGCAACAGTGATAAGAAGATGGTAGGAAACTGGTCTCTCTGCAAGAACTTGTGACAAGAAGACAGCATTCATCTTCCAATCAGATACCGCATACAGTTCAAACTTCTCCTTCTTACCTACAAATGCACTCAGTCTGCAGCCCCTCATTACCTCTCTACCCTCATTTCCCCTTACGTTCCCGCCCGTAACCTCCGCTCACAGGACAAATCCCTCCTCTCAGTACCCTTCTCCACCACCGCCAACTCCAGGCTCCGCTCATTCTGCCTCGCCTCACCCTATGCTTGGAATAAACTTCCTGAGCCCTTACGCCAAGCCCCCTCCCTACCCATCTTCAAATCCTTGCTCAAAGCCCACCTCTTCAATGTTGCTTTCGGCACCTAACCTTTATACCTTTCAGGAAATCTAGACTGCCCCTATTTGACTGACTGTACATTTGTCCTTTAGATTGTAAGCTCCTTTGAGCAGGGACTGTCCTTCTATGTTAAATTGTACAGCGCTGCGTAACCCTAGTAGCGCTTTAGAAATGTCAAGTAGTAGTAGTAGTAAATAAGCTAGGTTATATTTTTTGAGACTGTTCTATTCTATTAATGTTCTGCTATGTATTATTAAGGATATAAGCAACATGTTCTAAGTGAGATATAAACAAAGCTTTAATTGTGAAGATAAATATTTGAGTAGAGTTTTGTTTTTTTAATACCAGTGATGTGCTTATTGACTGATTCCGAGTTTGTGAAATGAGACATGGAAGGCCCTATTTACTAAGCCGCGCTAGAGGTGCATTGAGCATCTACACGGTTAGTGCACGCTAAAAACGCTAGCATACCTTAGTAAACAGGGCCCAAAGTGTAAGAGAGTGCACAGGCTTTCCACTTACCACATGTTAATTCTGGCTGTTAATGTGCAGTAAGTGTAAACATCTACTGCTCTTTAGTAAACAGACCCTTTAGATTTGCTTTATTTGGGCCCGCCACAGCAGAAATGCAACCGGATCAACATGAACATATCTAAACCTCCACTACCCAAGCTGCAAAGGACTCAAATACAAATCAACTCATGCATCCAGCTTTTCCTACATAAGCACACAACTATGGAACGCATTACCAAAAGCCGTGAAAACAACGTATAACCACCTAAACTTCCGGAAATCACTAAAAACTTACCTGTTCAAAAAGGCATACCCTACTGAACCCTGCAACACTACGAAACCAAAGCGCGTAATGGACATAACGTAACTCTTCCTCTATATGATTCCCTAATATGTCTGTTCCATATGAACCTCATTCTACCACAACATCACTGTGTAACTGTTTATACCGGAATTGAACGCCTTTACGGTACTATGTAAGCCACATTGAGCCTGCAAATAGGTGGGAAAATGTGGGATACAAATGTAACAAATAAATTAAATAAATAAATGTACAGTAGACTCCAATGGTCCACTAAAGCGAGACTAGTAGGGGGTTTGAAGTTTAAGGAGCATGTCACCCCAGTACTACTGTCACTGCACTGGCTCCCAGTGAGAATGAGATCTCAATTCGTACAATAACTTTGACATCTCATAAAAAATTTTTATGGTAGAGGGGGTAATTTTTTATTTACAGACAGAGCTTTTTTTGAGGGGGTAGTTGGAGGTACTGAGTACTGGCACCTTTTCCATTGTCTGCTAAAATTGACCCATGGTCCCTAAGTTTTAATGAAAGAGCTCAGGCCCTACACACCAAATTCTGCCTTGTCATAGATTCTGTGACTGGTTGCATGGGGCCTGGCTATTGTGGGGTGTGCCCCTCAACGATCACCCCACCCCTGAAGGGTGGCCTGGTATTTGAATACCGGCACTGTTTTGCTAGAAAAAAACGCACTGTTTACAGATAACCATGATTAAGCTTTTGCCTTGCTGGCACCAATTTTATTGAACACATTGCGCTTGATGTCAGATGTTGTACTTTTTTTGTAAACACAAGAAGGCTATAGTGTATGGTAGTGGTTCTCAACCCAGTTTTTGCAACACACCTAGCCAGTCAGGTTTACAGGACACCCATAATGAAAATTAATGAGATAGATTTAATGGAAGTAGGGCATGCAAATTTATTTCATGCAAATCCATTATGGTTGTCTTGAAAACCGGAGTGGCTAGGTTGAGAACCCCTGGTCTATGGTGAAGTAAGATGATGTAGAGTGTGTGGGGGGGGGGGGGCACTGGGGCTTGCTGTAATTATATGTACTTTATATAGGTATTGAGGATGTATAGTATATTTGTAATTGATGTTTTAAATGTATTATGCATTTGCAATTGATGTTTTATTTTTTAAGTTGCTACAAGACCAAAATGCCTCTGTATTTTTCCATGGTGAGACCTCACCTTGCTTATTAAATTCAAAGCTGGTCACCGTATCTCAAAAAAGATGTGGAGGTGTATTTTCAAAGCACTTAGACATACAAAGTTCCTTAGGTTACTATCAGGCTCATTTTCGAAAGAGAAGGATGCCCATCTTTCGACACAAATCGGAAGATGGGCGTCCTTCTCACAGGGTCGTCCAAATCGGTATAATCGAAAGCCAATTTTGGGCATCCCCAACTGCTTTTCATCGCAGGGACAGCCAAAGTTCAAGGGGGCATATCGGAGGCATAGCGAAGGTGAGACTTGGGCGTGCCTAACACATGGACGTCCTCGACCCATAATGGACGACTTTACCTGCTCCTGTTTTTCTTAGGACCAAGCCACAAAAAGGTGCCCAAACTGACCAGATGATCACCGGAGAGAATCGAGGATGAACTCCCCTTACTCCCCCAGTTGTCACTAACCCCCTCCCACCCTCAAAAAATTTAAAAAATATTTTTTGCCAGCCTCTATGCCAGCCTCAAATATCATACCCAGCTCCATGACAGCAGTATGCTGGTCCCTGGAGCAGTTTTAGTGGGTGCAGTGCACTTCAGGCAGGCGGACCCAGGCCCATTCCCCCAATACCTGTTAGGTTTGTGAAGGAAACAGTGGGTCCTACAAAACCCACCAGAAACCCACTGTACCCACATCTAGGTGCCCCCCTTCACCCATAAGGGCTATGGTAGTGGTGTACAGTTGTGGGGAGTGGGTTTGGGGGGGGCTTGGGGGGCTCAGCAGACAAGGTAAGGGAGCTATGTTCCTGGGAGCAATTTATGAAGTCCACTGCAGTGCCCCCTAGGGTGCCTGCTTGGTATCCTGGTATGTCAGGGAGACCAGTGCACTAGAAATGCTGGCTCCTCCCATAACCAAAGGGCTTGCATTTGGTCATTTCTGAGATGGGCGTCCTTGGTTTCCATTATCGCCGAAAATCAGAAACGACCAAGTCTAGGGACGACTATCTCTATGGATGACCAAAATTTCAAGATTTGGGCGTCCATGACCGTATTATCGAAACAAAAGATGGACGTCCATCTTTTTCGATAATACGGGTTTCCCCACCCCTCCATCGGGATGTTTTGCGATGACGTCCTCAACAAAACTTGGGCGTCCCTTTCGATTATGCCCCTCCACGGAACTTTGTAAGTCTAAGTGAAAATGAGCCCCATAGTGAAATTAGAAAAGGTTCAAAGAGTAACCAAAATGATAGAGGGGATGGAACTGCTCCCATATGAGTAACACAGTAAGTGACAGCAGATAAAGACTGAATGGTTCATCCAGTCTGCCCAACAGTCAAATTAATTATCAATTCAAGATTAAAATCAATAATGAATATGAGATTATATACTTGAAGAAAAGGCTAAAGAGGTTTGGACCCTTCCGATTGGAAAAGAAAAGGCTGAGGGGGATATGATTGAGGTCTACAAACTCCTGAGTGGTATGGAACGGGTGGAGGTGAATCAATTTTTCACTCATTCAAAAAAATACAAAGACCAGGGGATAGTGAATGCAATTGCATGGAAATA
The DNA here is from genome assembly GCF_901765095.1 of Microcaecilia unicolor. Lineage (NCBI taxonomy): Eukaryota > Metazoa > Chordata > Amphibia > Gymnophiona > Siphonopidae > Microcaecilia > Microcaecilia unicolor. Next base: position 620,942,480 of record NC_044032.1, read on the forward strand.
CTTTTAAAACAAATAGGAGGAAATATGTTTTCACTGAAAGAATAGTTAAGCTGTGGAACTCATTGCTGGAGGATGTGTTAACGGCAGTTAGCATATCTGGGTTTAAAAAACTTTTGGACAAGTTCCTGGAGGAAAAGTCCATAGTCTGTTATTCAGACAGACATGGAGGAAGCCACTGCTTGCCCTGGGATTGGTAGCATGGAATGTTGTTACTAATTGGGTTTCTGCCAGGTAGTTGTGATCTGGATTGGCCACTGCTAGATGCAGGATACTGGGCTAGATGGACCATTGGTCTGACCCAGTATGGCTATTCTTATGGTCTTATGTACAGGCTGAATGGTGGTAGCATGCATCTGCTAAGTGTAATAAAATGATATGAACTAAACTCTTCCCAAAGATAACTTTTAGATGTCATTGGTGATAAAAATGGGAGATTAAGAAGAATGACTCCTTGAGGGGAGTAGTTATCAAGCTGTGTTAGGGCACTAATCCACGTTATTTATACCCTGACCAGTGTTAAAGTGCTCTAACACTGGTTGTGGTGCCCTAATACAGCATTATTTATGTTACCCTGTGTTGCATAGTAATAAAATGCAAAACATGCATTTGCATGTAAAGGAGCTTATTACTATGTAAATACTTTAACATCACTTCACACTACAAGTTATGTTAAAGCTGGTAAAATAAGCCCAGCTCCTGGGCCAATGAAATAATGCTGCTAGTGAAGTACCTCCCCTGCTTATCTCCTGTTCTATCCCCTTTCGCCTCATCGACCCCTCCCTCAATGCTCACCTACCCTTACTCACACCTCTCCTACTCCCTTCACTCGTACCCATTCCCCTCCGCCTCATCTACCCTCCAACTGCTCACTTACCCTTGCTCATACTTCTCCTACTCCCCTCATCCCTGCATTTCTACATTCCTATTTCTTTTATTACTCCAATACAGGGCCGTGCCAACCCGGTAAGCCGGGTAAGTGCCGAAGGGGGGCGCCTGCCTTCAAGGGCGCCGGCCGCGGCGCTGCAGTCCAGTTGAATTTTAAAATAAAAAAAATTAACTTTACCGCTTTGGCGCGTTGCTGCGTCGGCGCGTATGCGCATGCGCTGCTTCCTCACTCGCGGATGCGGAGCACATTGTGAGTCGCCTCCTCTCCCTCTGCAACTTAAGGTCCGTCCTCCCTCCCTCTCAGTCTGACATCCCGCCTTGCCGAAAACAGGAAGCTGCGTCAGAGGTGAGCGGGCCCAAGGAGGAGGTGGTTAGATCAGTTCACTGGAAGAGCTGAAGCCAAAACAACAGCAGGCCCAGGCTTCATTCCTGCTCAAAAAACCACAGCAGCCAAAGTCCAGGAGCTCCACTGGAAACTCAAATATGTATGTATTTAAGGGTTTCATAGTGAGCCCATTTTTAATTAGCACTCTGACCCCTGTCCTTCAGTACTGTATAGACCAGATGGGGGGAAAATAACACCCGGTATAGTCAGGAGAAAGCAGGCTAGCGGAAGATACCCTATAAAACCATCTTTATGATCTCTCGGTTTATGGCCTTCGATATTAGACGTTGGCTACTCGATGATTTTCCTGGACTGTGGCTGAAGGCACTGAAATCTTGGGCTTGAAGTGTCCTCAGAATATGGCAGTGCAAATCAGAGGAGAGTTTCTGTTCTGGACCCGGGTGCTACCAGCTATATTAGGAATGGGCCACGGAAAAAGCGCTGCAAGTCCCCAAACTATTTTTTTACACGCTTTCTTCTCCATTCATGTAACCTGTAACGCGGCATTTAAAAATTATGCGCATCGATTTATTGGATGGATGGAAGAGGGGTTGGTGGTTGAGAGGCTAGGATAGGGGAGGGCAGACTTATACGGGGTCTGTGCCAGAGCCGGTGATGGGAGGCGGGACTGGTGGTTGGGAGGCGGGAAATACTGCTGGACAGACTTATACGGTCTGTGCCCTGAAAAAGACAGGTACAAATCAAGGTAAGGTATACACATATGAGTTTATCGTGGGCAGACTAGATGGACCGTGCAGGTCTTTTTCTGCCGTCATCTACTATGTTACTATGGATTGATTTTTCCAATGGCCACAATTCCCTTGCTCTTCGGTGCACTATAATTTAAAAGTTGTCGCCCAGGAGCATGTATGATGATGATCCCTAGTGAACTACTGAGAAAGGCGAGAGCTAAATACAAATTTAAAATCCCACTTCCAATGGGGTAATCCATAAATACAGAGTGGCAGAATAAAGTTAGTTGTATGATTTCTTTAGGAGGCAGTTTTACAAGTATGTTGATACAAAAGGATAAACTATTTGTTTTTAGTTCCCTATCTCTAAAACTGCTTAAAAAATTATTGTAGCCGGTAGCAGAACTAGTTATAAACTCTGTATTGTGTGCTCTCTAGATTACAGTTTCAGAGAGGATATCCTAATTCCTGGTGGGTTCATCTTTACTGTTGTTGGGAAGCCTGGTGTTATAAAGATGGAAATATATTGAAATTAAATAAATTGAAAGTAAATTAAAGTAAAATTAAACTCTCCTTTCATTGAGGCACATGGAATCATATCTTCATCAGTTTTGTACTAGTTTACCTTTTAGATACACAAATGGATTATTCTGTTTTGAACATGTTTCAGGGGCAAGTGGTTTATAAGTCAAAATAAAAATAAATAATTTGTTTCATGCAGATCTTTTTTGTTTAAACATAACTAAATGGGCTGTAAGCCCCTAATGCAGTCCATTGGTTTTTTCATGTATTCTTCGAGGGACTGAAATGTGCTTATGTTTCTTCATTCAGGACAAAGTTTAGCATTTTCTTTTTGTTTCATTAATTTTTATTACATTTTTAACTTCAAAAAATAGTTAACTTGTCTTCTATCTCAAATCAAATCCACAATCGGCAAAAACCTCTTGAAGTATTGGAAATGTATGTTTTTGATAAATGTTTACTTGCTTTTCATGTCACATTTTTATTAATGTAAAAATGCAGCATTTTTACATGAAAATATTAACATGGAAGTAGTCTCTCTACAGCAGTAGATTATTTCCATATGAATTTTTATATCTGCAGAGTCAGGAAACCAGGGACTGTAATTATATAGTTACTTTAATAATGAAATGGTTTGAAAACTGCTGTTTAAAGAGTCGCAGTCCACTAAATCTGGAGCCGAGAGAGAAAATAATTTGATGCATGGAATAGAGAATGACGGGACGGTGACAGGGGACAAACTTTGTCCCCATGTCATTTTCTACTTTAAAGCCTAAATTCTACAGCCCTTGTCATTCACCTTTTATGGTAATGGGCTGAAAAAGGAGGCAGGGTGGGAGAAGAGAGAAAGGCGATGCCACATGGGGGGGGGGGGGGGGGCGCCAACTGATAGTCTGCAGGGGGGCGCCAGAGACCCTAGGCACGGCCCTGCTCCAATAATATTCAACTTATTTCTCTCCACCAATACTTTGTAATCCCAATTACTATGTAAGCCGCATTGAACCTGCTTTGAGTGGGAAAGTACGGGGTAACAAATGTAATAAACAAATAAATAAAAGCAACATTTTTCTTCTTACATAGGAGTCAGCAACCTGTGGTATTGAGATAAAACAGGATGGTGAGTCCCATGGTACATCAAGTTGTTGTAAAACTCCTGGCTGAACAAAGCACTATTTAAAAATCTTTGCATGCCTTTGAGTTGGTGCAAAATCAGATGGAGCATTATCACTTTTTGTAAATGTGGCTGTTTGAAATCATTTACCCGTGTAAGTGATCTATATGTGTAAATGCCGCTACTTACATGTGGAGATGCTTTTAAATTGAATATCTTTTAGAATCTAGAACAAGTTTGTTTTAACCTAATGAACAGAACATAGGGTGCCAAACTTCAAGAAAACTGTTAATTAGTCCAGTCAAAGAAGAGCAGAATCCTTCATGTAATTTAGCAAAATGAGTTGTCCGTAGAATGGTGTATGAATCCAGGAGTACCACAGAGCTCACCACTTTTACCTATTTTATTGAATTTTATTTGAGTAGTCTGGATCAGATTTTGAGGCCTTTTGATTCCTCAAAATACTTCTAGACTAGCAGGGATTGAAATACCTCTGCAAGCGAAGATAAAAATCCTAGGAGTGTTGGCAGTCTCAAGGCTGACTATGGAGCAGCATGTGACTGTGTTAACAAAGGAAATGTTTAATATTTTAAAGCTGATTTGTCATATTTGGCCTTTCCTGCAGGCTTAGCACTTGCAGTTGGTTATTCAGATTGTTCTGTTATCTCATTTAGACTACTGCAACATTGTGCAGTTCAGCTTCCTGAAAGGCAAATATACAGATTGTGAGTTTTATAAAATGTGACAGTATCTTCCATCTTAAGTAGAGGAGTGTGGTAGCCGTATTAGTCCACTCTTAAGGTTATCAATAGAAATCAAACAAAATAAAACATGGAAAAGAAAATAAGATGATACCTTTTTTTATTGGACATAACTTAATACATTTCTTGATTAGCTTTCGAAGGTCTCCCTTCTTCCTCAGATCGCAAATAAGCAAATGTGCTAGCTGACAGTGTATATAAGTGAAAACATTCAAGCATTACTATGACAGTCTGACAGGGTGGGAGGATGGGGGTGGGTAGGAGGTATGCATGGGGACATCAAAGCATATCATTGATATTCTAACAGAATGGGTGTGGATAGGTGAGGGGAGGGTGATCAACAGAGACATACAGCTTTATGGTTTATAATGGGCTAGGAACCCCAGATCCTTGTTAAGTCCTTTCTGTTGGGTGTTAAAATATTCAATCATTCTGACTTCAAAGGTCTTACGTTCTTGTATGGTTTTAAAGTTACCTTTCAGGATTCTCACTGTGAAGTCACTGGTAGAGTGTCCTGGTCCTGTAAAATGTTGACCAACAGGCGTGGGAACCCTACTGGCACCAGTATTGTTCATGTGATGTCTATGTAAATTGAATCTTGTCTTAAGCATCTGGCCTGTTTCTCCAATATAGCATCCTTCGTTACATTTTTTACACTGAATGATAACACCCAACAGAAAGGACTTAACAAGGACCTGGGGTTCCTAGCCCATTATAAACCATAAAGCTGTATTTCTCTGTTGATCACCCCACCCCTCACCTATCCACACCCATCCTGTTAGAATATCAATGATATGCTTTGATGTCCACATGCATACCTCCGACCCACCCCCATCCTCCCACCCTGTCAGACTGTCATAGTAATGCTTGAATGTTTTCACTTATATACACTGTCAGCTAGCACATTTGCTTATTACCGATCTGACGAAGAAGGGCAACCTTCGAAAGCTAATCAAGAAATGTATTAAGTTATGTCCAATAAAAAAGGTATCATCTTATTTTCTTTTCCATGTTTTATTTTGTTTGATTTCTATTGATAAAATGTGACAGTGAAACCAGTATTGGCTGAAAAAGCAATAGAACATGCAACTCCTGTCTTGTTCAGTTCTGTTGGCATGGATTGAGTTTAAATTGTTAATTTTAGAATTTATATGGTTTTAGCCCTGAATATTTCATACATTTTATATCTCTATATCTTCCATCAAGATGTTTACGATCAAAGTACAACATATTGCTGACTACAAGAAACTGTTGTATGTTAAACAACATGAAATAGGACTATTATTAGTTGAAGATCCAAGGCATAGAGGGGGGGGAGATTCTATTAATGGCACCTAAAAAATTGGCGCTGAAATCAGTGCCAAGTATATGCTATAATCAGCGCCTATATTCGTTGATATTTCAGCGCCTAAATGTACGCACATCCAATTACACCAGAGAAAATGTGGCATAAATCCCAGGGTATAGATTTAGGCAGACTGGACCATATTCTATAACTAGGCCCATGAAATGCCCATTTCCCCGCCCATAACCATGCCCCTTTTGCCTGTAGGCATTAGAAGTTTGGCGCACATCATTACAGAATACGCTTAGCGAGTTGTGTGCCTAAATTCTAATCAGTGCCAATTAGTACTCATTATTGCTTGTTAAGTGCTGGTATCAGCGCTCATTCGCTTGTTAAGTTGTGCACATTGTTATAGAACCCGTGCCGATTTTGCCTTATCCGAGGAGATGAGATGTGTAGATTATTATCGAATTTTCAGGCATTATTTCAAACTTGGCTTTTCCATAAATTTCTTTGTTAAGGGATATAATAATGGGGGGGGGGGGGGGATTTCATTTATTGCTATGAATTATGGATCAGTTGAAACTGAGCCTATTATTGTTATCTGCCTTGACCTGTTTCAGTTAAACTGATTATAAATGTCTGTGTTAAATTAAAATAAAAGACCATCTGGGTCAATATCGAGCCTGTGGCAGTCATCAATTACAAAAACACTGGCTGCCATGGAAAGAAAATGATATAAATATTCAATGCCAGCCTAATCTGGGCACCATCATTGAATATCTGGATTTTCAGTGACCACTGAAAGTTATGTAAGAGCCGGATAATATTCAGACCGGTGCCAGGATAACTGGCCGGATAAAGTTTGGACCAAAAAGGTTTTATGACAGGATATGGCATGAGCCTAACTGGCCTATTCTGTGGGCTGAAGCCAGTGAGTGATTTGCTTACTTTATTTTTTGTCTATTAGATTGTAAGCTCTTTGAGCAGGGACTGTCTTTCTTCTATGTTTGTGCAGCGCTGCGTACGCCTTGTAGCGCCATAGAAATGCTAAATAGTAGTAGTAGTAGAGTGGAACTTGCCGCCATATTGTATAACACTAAACATTTGAAAACGCTATTGAAAACATTAGCAAACTTGAGAGGTTTATGACTGCCGTTTTTTTTATTTGACAGCTTTTTCATTTATTTGAAAGTATCTCATATATAACATGAAAGTTTTTTTAACCTTCGGAGGGGGGTCCTGGTAGTTAGATGCGGCCCCACCACGGTTGTGGGAGTTCTGGAGTGGCAGACTTGTTTTTGGAGTCATGGGAGTTCCCAGAACTCATCCCCAAGACTCAGGCAGAGCCAGGGCCTTTCTTAAAGCTGTCCCCTGCAAAAATCAAGCCTCCCACGGCTCAAAAAATAAGCCTGCTGCTCCAGAGTGCCCGCACCCACTGCGGGACCATATGATTACACAATATGGCGGGTGCATGGGGGAGACGGCTTCAACTTTTTGACTTCATGCCATCTCCTGTCATAAAACCTCCTTGGTTCGAACAGCCTTTTTGCTAAGGTTCAATGTGGGTTTGCATAACATAGATTACGTGGAGGGGCATAATCAAACATGAACGCCCATCTCAATGGGCGTCTATGTCCGAAAACAGGTATGTGAAGAGGCGGGACAGACCGTATTATCGAAAAAGATGGGCGTCCATCTTTCATTTCAAAAATACGGTTTGGACGGACCAAATGCCATGGATTTGGTCCCTTCTGAGATGGGCGGTTTTTTTGCGATAATGTTATCAATAGAAATCAAACAAAATAAAACATGGAAAAGAAAATAAGATGATACCTTTTTTATTGGACATAATTTAATACATTTCCATGTTTTATTTTGTTTGATTTCTATTGATAACCTTAAGAGTGGACTAACACGGCTACCACACTCCTCTACTTTGCGATAATGGAAACTAAAAACGCCCAGCTCAGAAACGTCCCAATCCAAGCATTTGGTTGTGGGAGGGACAAATGTACAAGACTACCATAGCGCTTAGGGATGAAGGGGGCAACTACATGTGGGTACAGTGGGTTTTAGAGGCCTCCCATTTACCACCACAAGTGTTATAGGTGTGTGGGGGGGGGGGGGGTATGGGCCTGGGTCTGCCTGCCTGAAGTGCACTGTAGTACCCACTAAAGGTGCTCCAGGGAAAGGACTTGTTGTTGGTGTATAACCTTGGCACAGCAGTTCACACCTGAAGGCTAATCTCGCTGAAAACGTCCTTTATTTGAATAAGCACGTTTACTCACAGTTAACTGCAGATCAGAGATACTGAGATGAGCAGTAGGTCCAAGCTGGCAGAATGATGTACAATGGCCTCTTTCAGCAACATTCAAGGTAAGAACTAAGTGCTGTAACATGACTAACACATGAAAGGGATCTAAAAGTGTCATACACAAATGGCCACTACCTCATGGACTACCGGAAACAAAACAGGGCACACTCTGACCCAGTAAGCAGGGGGAAAAGCACCATGGGAGTAGAGCCTACCAACTACAGACATCGTGAGCATTTGCCACAAGCTAGTGGAATCACGGAGCCCAATACCCTACACCCACCACAATGCATTGCTGATGTGACTCTGCAGTGCGAATAACAGAAAAGTTGTCACACTCATCCGAGAGCCACATCAGAACCAAGGAAAGGCTGTCACAGGATAGAACACATTCTGCTGTCATGGAGGTGGGTACGACATTTGAGGCTGGCATACAGGCTGGCAAAAAAAGTTTGTAAAGTGGGTTTTATTTGGTGGGAGGGGGTTAGTGACCACTGGGGGAGTCAGAGGAGGTGATCCCCGATTCCCTCTGGTGGTCATCTGGTCAGTTGGGGCACTTTTTGGGGACTTGGACCTGAAAAAAAAGGGTCCAAATAAAGCGGACCAAATTCTCGTCAAAAACGCCCTTCTTGTTTCGATTATCAGCTAAAGATGCCCATCTCTCCTTGGCCGATAACCACGCCCCAGTCCCGCCTTTGCCACGCCTCTGACATGCCCCCATGATCTTTGTTCGTCTCTGTGACGGACTGCAGTTGAGGACGCCAAAAATCGGGTTTTGATTATACTGATTTGGGCGCCCACGGGAAACGGACGCCCATCTCCCGATTTGGGTCGAAATATGGGCGTCTTTCTCTTTCGAAAATAAGCTGGATAATAACTAAACAAATTTACTCTCCCATATAAAATTATCATTTTCTACAATTCAAAAACATTTCAAACAACCACATTTTAACTACCTTCCTAGAAATTTCAGAAGATGGACTATGACGGATATATACAGGCATTGAATTCCAAACTGCACAATAGCAATAAAACCCTTGATGTATTTGATTTGGAAAGCATAACATTAAACGTTCAGTTTAATTAGTTAAATTCCACTGAATATCTACCCCCTTGTTTTTGTATATTGATCCTTACTTCCATGCATTCAAATGGACTAACCTGGCAACCATATTTCTTTGGTTATAGTAGTTCTCAAAAATCCAAACACAGTATCATGACAGTTGAAATTATTGCAACTGCTTTAAAAAATCTACTATAAAAAATGTCCATCAGAAATTTTCCCGGAGTGTTGTAGTTCCATACTTTCTATATGTTATAACCTTATCATACGTTCTGTATAGTTCCGGATATAGATAGATAGATAGATAGATAGATAGATAGATAGATAGATAGATAGATAGATAGATAGATAGATAGATAGATAGATAGATCTATGTTTATTTGTGAAGGGAGGGTAAGGATGGGAGTTTTTGGTTTGTATTCTTAGTTATCTGGGATGGGTTGGGAGTGGGTTCAGATAAAGGTGAAAATATATGCAAAATTTGTTGATTATTACTTGTTGGATGTTTATCGCTCTGTCCTTATACTTTGGTATCAATAAAAAGATTAAACTAAAACAATATCCATCAATGAATAAAAAAAATTAACAATGGGATGACAGCTATATAAGGCTATTAAATATGTAACAGTTCATATTTCTAGGATTATAAAGGTTCCTTCCACAGGCAGCAGCCAAAGGTACTACATTTACTTAATTTACATGACCCAGCTGCAATTTTGTAAACTTTCCAGTAGATGCCCCCAGAGACCACTACACTTACTGAAAATCCTCAGCTTCAAAGTGGACTGCCTGCCTTTTTTTATTTATGCCTGAAGTAATCTTGATACAAACACAAGAGGTTGAAATGAAAGACTTTAGAGTGCTTAGGTTCTGCAGCCTATTTGTAATGTTTTGTTGCAGGAGTTATGTGAAAGACATTAGTTACAGGTTGAAAACACTGAAATCTGTAATTGAGAAATGTTTGAGGACTGTACCATGTACTTCTAAATATTTTATTGAGCTGCTTTATGTAAACTGATGTAAGAGCTAACTTGTTTGAATATTCCATAACATGACCATGATTTAGGGGACTATCAGCCTTATTTTCGAAAGTGATGGGCGCCCAGATTTCGACCCAAATCGGGAGATAGGCGCCCATCTCGCAAAGGCACCCAAATTGGTATAATCGAAAGCCAATTTTGGACGTCTTCAACTGCACTCCGTCGCGGGAACGAACAAAGTTGACGGGGGCGTGTCGGAGGCGTGGTGAAGGCGGGACTGGGGTGTGTTTATCGGCCGAGGAGAGATGGGCGCCTTTGGCCGATAATCAAAAAAAGAAAGGCGTTTTTAGCACGAATTAGGTCACTTTTTTTGGACCCTTTTTTTTCACGAACAAGTCCCAAAAAAGTGCCCTAAATGACCAGATGACCACCGGAGGGAATCGGGGATGACCACCCCTGACTCTCCCAGTGGTCACTAACCCCTTCCCACCAAAACCCCCCCAACTTTAAGAACTTTGTTTTCCAGCCATGCCAGCCTCAAATGCCATACCCAGCTCCATCACAGCAGTATGCAGGTCCCTGGAGCAGTTGTTAGTGGGTGCAGTGGACTTCAGGCAGGTGGACCCAGGCCCATCCCCCCTACCTATTACACTTGTGGTGGTAAATTGGAGCCCTCCAAACTGCCCCCAAAACCCAGTGTACCTACATGTAGGTGCCCCCGTTCAGCCCTAAGGGCTATGGTAATGGTATAGAGTTGTGGGCAGTGGGTTTTGGGGGGGATTTGAGGGGCTCAGCACCCAAAGGAAGGGAGCTATGGACTTGGGAGGTATTTGACTTTTTTTTTTAATTGTTACAAGTGCCCCCTAGGGTGCCCGGTTGGTGTCCTGGCATGTGAGGGGGACCAGTGCACTACGAATCCTGGCCCCTCCCATGACCAAATGCCTTGGATTTGTTCATTTTTGAGCTGGGCGCCTTCGGTTTCCATTATTGCTGAAAAACGAAACTGCCCAGCTCAAATCCGCACAACTCCGATGCATTTGCCGGGCACAAACCATATTATCGAAAAGAAAAGATGGGCGGCCATTTTTTTCAAAAATATGGTCTGTCCCGCCCCTTCACATACCCGTTCTCGGACATAGACGCCCATGGAGATGGGCGTTCGCGTTCGATTATGCCCCTCCATGTAGTAAACTATAGGTCAATGTTCAGTCATTTAATCGGGCAGTAGAGGCTCCTCCACTGTTAAATTGCTTATGCAGGGCTATTTGCATACTTACCCAGGTAGTGCCGCTGATCATCAGCACTGACTGCCCCCACACTATCTGAGTAGTGTCAGGGCAGAGTCTAAGCAGAGCTGACATATGGATACCGGCAATATTCTATGCCACTACCTGGATAGCTAATTAGGCAGATAGGACCATATAAAAAGCAGTTCTATCTGCGCATGGTTATCTATTCAGTCACCAGCACTGAATAGTGGCCTGTGCCGGGATAACTACTGGGTGGCAGCCTGAAGAGTCCTATTGGACCCTTTTCTCCCTCCCCTTCCTCAAAAGTATTACTCCTCCATTGCAATCCCCCTCCCAAGAGCATTACCCCCCATTCTGCTCCTCCTCTCTCCTGCCTTCCTCCCAAGAGCAAGGCCCCGCCTTTCCAATTCCCATTCCTTCTCACCCCCTCTCTAAGAGCATTATTCCTCCCAATATGGATGCCTTCTGCTATTCTCTGTAGGACACCCTAAGCCTACAGGATACAAAAGGGCAGGAGTGATCCCCACTTGCCCCTGCCCATCACGGCTCCAGATTCAAAATGGGTTCCATGATCTCTACTATCAAGTACAATGAGACTGCCACTAGAAGTCATGGCAGCCATTTTGAAGCTGGGGCCATGTTGAGCAGGAGTGAGTGGGGATTGCTTCTGCCTTTGTACCTTAAACCACCAGGGATTTTAAAGGTAGTTCCAGGGAGGCTGTGAAGGAGTGGTTGGTACAGTGAAGAGCACTCCCTCACTGATATTGCAAGTAAGCCACCTTACAGCAGGGGGCACTAGCTCACTGATGGGAAAAGTAAGCCACCTTACGGTAGGTGGGACAAACCTGTTGTGTCAAGGGGACAGGGCTCAGGCAGGAAGGAGTTTAAATGTACTGAGGCTGAATAGATTGAGGAGATCCCAAGGGCAAAGGACTCCAAATATGTGGCAAGCAGGACTGAAGTACCTAGGAAGAACCTGGGGAAGGAGAGTGGCCTTAGCAGAGAATGCTACCCTGTAAGAGACAGAAGCAGATTTTACCTTACAACATGATTGACAGTGTGACTTGGGAAGTCAGGGCCAAGTGGTGCCCAGTGTGGAATATTGAAATTGGAAAGGTGGGGATTCCAGGAAGAGATTAGGTGGTTGGGTGCCTGGTGGAAGGGCAACCAAACATGTGCCATGTGCCTACAAGAAGAGGCCATGGGAAAGAGAGCTTCTGAGTATAAGAAGTGACTTTGTATGTCTAATATCCCTGACCTGTGGAAAGAACAGGTTACACATTTCTCTACATGTAATAAATATTTTCTTTCACTTTTAACCCCTATGTGGCTGTATTTATCAAGGGCCCAGGCCTATCTTTTGGCTACGTTATCACCTATGGTGGCAGCGCTGGGATCTGAGCTTCTGTTTTAAAAAGAAATTGACTTCACTTTCAAAGGTGATGATGCAGAGGTACTGAAAAAATATTTTGGTGAACCTGGAAGATATACTGAGCCAAATTGACAAATTAAAGAGTAGTAAATCACCTGGACTGGATGGCATACATCCAAGGGTACTCAAATAACTCAAACATGAAATTGCTGATCTGCTGTTAGTAATATGTAACCTATTATTAAAATCGTCCATAATTCCTGAAGATTGCAGGGTGAACAATGTGGTGCCAATTTTTTAAAAGGGTTCCAGGGGGGAAGGCTGTAGAATTTTTCTGCTCACAGCATCAATTTTTCTTAAATTATTATTGTTATAGATGATGCAAAATAATAATGTTATAAAATACATGTTTTATAAATATTGTTATATAGAAACAGAATTCTCTGTATTGGCTTTGAGGCTTGGTCTGAATAACAGATTTTTTTTTTTAGGACAGCAATCATTTCATATGTTGAAAGAATATAAATAATCATTTGAATATTTTTCTTTATTCTCAGTCACAGAAATTCACACAAGCAAAACATCTGCATAGAGATGCTGCAAGAAGGATTTCACAAGTCCTTCAGAGAGTTCTTTACTCTGATCGAAAAGTGGAATGCTTTGAGGGAGGCTGGAGGGCCTGGGTCTGATATATGGCTGGAGAAGCCCCTGGAGGAACAGCATGATAAGCTGGATCAACTTCAACACTTTCTGACCAGGGCTGAGGCAGCCCAGCGAGCAGGTAAACGGAGGGACAGAGCAGCAGGAGCTGCGGCAGTATGCCTGAGGGAGGATTCCAAATTGTTTCAAATATGGATCTGAAATATTGCTATAAATTTTCAGATAATCAACCTTGGCCAAAAATGACACATGGGCCAGATATAGGAAGTATTTCTCCCATAGACACAAAGAGCCTGATAAGCTGTAGAGTATATTTTCAAATAGGCTGGCCGGTGATTAAACGCATTCCTCACATTCTATATATGGTGCACAAAATTGTGCGAGCAAATTTGGGCACATGCCCAATTTGCACACACAATTAAATTGAAGAATGAACCAATTAGTGCCAATAATTGGGCGCTAACAATCAATTATTGGTGCTAATTGGCAATACATCACAATTTACGTACGCATTTTGTTATGCTTATACTATAAAGATGCGTGCGTAAATTCTAATGTGTGGATTTGAAAAGGGGACATGGCCATGGGAGGGGCGTGGACATGTCGTGGGCCTTCCAATGATTTTCATGCACTGTTGCAAAATACGCCTGATCCGTGCCAAAAATAGGCATGGGGATTCACACCAGGTTTCAACTGGTGTAAATCCTTGCTCCTAAAAGGCGTGGATCCCGGCGCTAAGTGCTATTCTATAAACGGTACCCAACTCAGAGTACCATTTATAGAATAGTGCTTAGCGTCATTTATTTTCAGCACCATATATAGAATTTGGGCCATTTTCAGTTGGAACAGTTTGTGGCTGAATATTTCCTAAATCTATTCATCTAAAATTTGGTTAAATTTAAGTCTGCTATTTGTACAGCCAAGGTTGATCACCTAAACTTAGCTGATGAGTACGGAAAATCAGCACTAGCCAAACAAGTTATGAGAGACCATGGGCAGGACACGTACAAATGTTTAGGGGGTCCTGTCAGAGGCACCAAGCGGTCTGGATTAGGATTGCCAAGTGCTTTGATTTTTTAGGGCTGTACAGATTTTTATACTAATGTCTGACTAAACCGTCATGTCCATTGCAGTTTTGATGACTTATAATTTGACATTTGTAATTTCACTTTGGCCAGTATGTGAAACTGCAATGAAATTTATATCATGAATCTTTTTAATATTGTTTGGGGGAGCTCAGTAAACAGTTGAGTGTTCAAGTGCAAATATAGAACTGACTGAAGGCTTTCAGTGGCAAAACTTCACTCAGTTACAGGGCTACCATAAGGTGTGAAGTCTTGGGCAGTCACTTGGTTTGCACTGACCAAGAGGTGTAATATTGGGGCTACAGAGCGCAGTCTTTCTTTGGTGTATGTGGGGCGGGGGGGGGGGGAGGTTTTTTGGTATTTGGAGGAGGATTATGACCCAAAGAAAACAATTCAATAACTGGGCGACTTCAGCTAAGAGCCTGGAGGGAACGTGGTAACAACCTATCCTATAAAGGAACCTCAGTACATAGATTTTGTTGTAGAATACTAGCATAGCCAGCAGTGGAAGTGCTTACAATGTTCTATAAGTAACGTACGTGAGATCCCCGCCTATGTCCTGCCCATGTGTGTGCCCCCCTTGCAGATACATGCTTTGTAAATTAAGCAGGTATTAGGTAACATGCTAGCATTTATGTGTATATGTCTGCACAATCAAACGGCAGAAGAGAGGGTCAAAGTACACATATAGAGATGAGAATAAAAAGTACTAAGGTTCGTCAAGTGTGGGACAATCAAGAGTCCTCTATTAATAAAGGACTCTTGATTGTCCCACCCTTGTTGGCCCTTGGTGCTTATTCTTCTCGGCTATGTGTGTGCACATACATGCATAAATGCTAGTAGTCTAAACATTTATGCGCATACTAAATGTGAATACCTAGGTTATAGAACTGACCTTCAAATGTCCAGCCAACAAAGATGGAAAGTAAGCTTTTTTGTTGTTGTTGTTGTTTTTGTTTACTGATTCAAATATATCAACTTTGGGAAAGTAAATATATAGTGTCTCTGCTTTGCACAATAGGATAGCAATTCTACAATTGGGCCCTTCTTTTAGGCATTTCAAAGATGAGCGATCAGAGCCTAGAATATAAGAACATAAGAGTTGTCCTACTGGGTCAAACCAAAGGTTCATCTAACCTAGTATCCTCTTTGCAACAGTGGCCAGTTCAGGTCACAAGTGACTGGTAAAGTACCAAAAAGCAGCAGAAAACTGTGATTTTCATCAGGTCCACCTTAATAATGGTTTATCGACTTTAATTCCAAGGATTTGTCCAAATCTTTTTTAACTCCAACTACATTAACTGCTTTACTATTTGCTTTGGCAATGAATTCCAGAACTTAACTATATACACTGAGTGAAAATATATTTTCTCCTATTTTTTTTCTTGGAGTTTACCTTAATCTTTGTACTTTTGAAAAAGTAAACAATTGATTCGTATTTATCCATTCCACTCCATTCAAGATTTTATAGACATCTATCATATCTCCCCTCGTCTATCTTTTCTCCAAGAAGAGCCCTAACCACTTTGACCTTTACTCATATGAGAATCATTCCATCCTATTCATCATCTTGATCACCCTTCTTTATACCTTTTCCAGTTTCACTATTATCTTTCTTGAGATGCAGCATCCAGAATTGCACACAATACTCAAGGTGTGGTCCCATCATGATGCGATACAAGGCATTATGGTATTCTCTGTTTTATTTGCTATTCCTTTCCTAATAATTCCTAACATTCTGTTTGCTTTTTTGGCCACCATCACATACTGATCAGAAGATGTCAACATATTGTCCTTGGTGGCACCAAATACTTTTCCTCAGTGGTGACTCCTAATGTGGAACCTAGCGTCAAGAAGCTATAGTTTAGGTTATTCGTCCCAATATGCACCACTTTGTACTTGTCCACATTAAATTTCATCTGCCAATTGGATATCCAGTCTTCCAGGCTCCCATGGTCCTCCTACAATTTCTCTTAGCCCTTATGTAATTTAACAATGTTGAATAGTTTTGTGTAATTTGCAAATTTAGAGGTCCTTTTACTAAGCTGCGGTACGCACTAACGTGTGCTTACCACAGGGTAAAATGCTTTACTATGCGGCACACTCAGGCATCCCGTGATAGGTTTTGCATGAATGTGTGTTACCCACGTGCTAAAAATAAAGTGCTTGGGGCGTGTTTGTGGGCAGAAAGTGGGTGCAGCTATGCTAATATATCGAGTGGGCATTGCTGCGCACTACTGATTAGCAAAGGACTAGCACATGAGCCCTTAACACCTACAAAATAGGTGTCAGTAAGTGCTCATGCAGTAATAGCCATGCGCTATTGGGAAAATTATTGTATGGCCATTATTGTTGCAAAGGAAAAATTGACCGTTTCCCAGCAGCGCTGAAAGTGGCCATAGTATGTGGGAAAGACCCGCACTGGAGATAGCGCAGGCCACATTTTAGCTCTGCTTAGTAAAAGAGCCCCATAATCTCATCAGTCATCATTCGTATTTCCAGATAATTAAAAAATTCCAATCCAAGTACAGATCTTGTGGCACTTCAGTATTCAGAAAACTAGCAATTTAATTCTACTGTCTCATTCCTATCTTTTAACCAATTCCCATTGCCTCTTATCCCATGACTTTTTAATTTTCTTCTGAGTTTCTCATAAGGGACTTTGTCAAAAGCTTTCTGAAAATCTAGATACACTACATCAACCAGCCTTTATCCACGTTTGTTCATGCCTCCAAAAAATAAGTAGCAATTTGGCAAGGCAAGACTTTCATTGGCTGAATTCATGTTGACTCTGTCCCATTAAACCATATTTGCTAATGTGTTCAGTCATTTTGTTCTTTATAATAGTTTCTACCATTTTGCCCAGCACTGATGTCAGGTTTCGTTGTCTGTAGTTTCCTATTGCCCTTTTAGAAATCTTTGTTACTTTGGCGACCTTCCAGTCTTTAGGTACCGTGGACAGTTTTTTAAAATATTTTATGTATAATTTTTATCCAAATTTAACAACTCACAAGATAAGATTACAATATGAGAAAATTTACAATATCTATAATATATCTATTACAATTGAAATAAGGACAGTTTTAATAACAAGTTACGGATTATCAATAATAGGTCTACAGTTTCATTTTTGAGATATTTCAGTACTTTGGGGTGTAGCTAGTGTACTAGTGTAATGTGGCATCAACACACCTTATATTGATGTTCTGTTGTTACACCTACAACAAAGGCGGAAAAAGAAACCAACTTCAAGAGATCAGTCCAAACACCAGGATAAGATGCTCCAAATACAGCTTTATTTGGACCCTACATGGTCCGTGTTTCGGCTTTAAAAAGCCTTTATCAGGGGTCAATCGATGAGTGCTCAATATTATACCGACTGATGATGGAGTGCATAAACAACTGTCTCTTGATCAGGGGAGGTATACTGTCTCGTATCGACATTTTCATTTTGAAATCGTCGATACGAGACAGTATACCTCCCCTGATCAAGAGATAGTTGTTTATGCGCTCCATCATCAGTCAGTATAATATTGAGCACTTATCGATTGACCCCTGATAAAGGCTTTTTAAAGCCGAAACACGGACCGTGTAGGGTCCAAATAAAGCTGTATAAATGTGCAAAGCTTCTTCATAGCCATGATTTCTGCAGCTTCTGTGGGCCAGTTTTATAAAGACACCGAGATGTCTATACGTTTTTAAAAATTACCTCCCAACCTAGGTGACCCATTATAAACTTATTCTCCAATAGAAGAAAACAAATAACAGACTGGAAATAAAATATTATTCAAGAAAAAAATATTTTTAACCAGAACAAAACAGTGTGTGAAAGGGAAAGAGGATAGAGATGTGTTTTTTGTAACAAGGTGAAAGATTTTCTTAGATCAAAGATGTCTCCAGTGCCTCTACAATATATTCACTGAACATTAAAAAAAACTCTTTGGCACAATAACATTTTTGAATATTTTATTCCTTGTTTGATTGTTGTTTTTTTATTTTTCTATTGGTTCGTTGACATCTGGGCAGCATTTTTTTGTTTCATATATGAACATAAAATTATTGTCCACAAGATGAAATGCATCCTAAGGAACTTAGCCGAGGTTGGGTGGCAGAGCCGGTGGTGGGAGGCGGGGATAGTGCTGGGCAGACTTATACGGTCTGTGCCCTGAAAAGGACAGGTACAAATCAAGGTAAGGTATACACAGAAAGTTGCACATGTGAGTTTGTCTTGTTGGGCAGACTGGATGGACCGTGCAGGTCTTTTTCTGCCGTCATCTACTATGTTACTATGTTACCCTCTTCCTGTTTCACATTTTTAGAATCTACTCGTAAAAGTGCATTTTTTAGTGCTGCACCTCTTCTTTGGAACTCAATAACCTTAGCACTACATACAGAACCCTCTTTTCAGAGACTTAAGACGGCTCTAAAAACGTATCATGTTCAGAAGGTCTATGATGGGATTTGATTGTGGGTGTGGAGGGTCCAATCTCGTTACCTGCCTCGCTGCTTGACTGTACTATATAAACTGATATTCCTTTCCTTTTCTTGGAGATTTTAATTTGTTTTTGTAAACCGCCTTGTTAAGTATTCAGAAAAACTGGTATGTAAAGTGAAATAAATCATAAATCATAATAAACTCTGGCAAAGTTTCTGCTGAGGATCCTATTTAATTGTGGTAAAATGTAGCTTTTTCTCATTCTTAGGGCACCATGACGATGCTTACAAGAATCAACTTGCACTCGCTAACTACTTTAAGGATTCAGGTGACAGTTGGCTGTCAGATTACTTCTTTGAGTGCTGCTTCCAAACTTCTAAACTGATCATACTAGATGGTGGGAAAAGGGAAGCTGAAGCATATGCAAATCTTGGCCTGGTCAAAGAAAGACATGGTAAGAAAGGAACAACCAATCAAGAAACTAGGTTAGATGTAGCTAAGATCTAAATCAAGTTTCCTAGCACATGTATTAGTAAATGTATTCTTCTTTTTCCCTTTTTTTATCTTCACAAACTCCTAACATCATGTGCTAATTGTATGGATTTAGCTGTGGCAGGAGAATAATACAGGATATTGCACAGGAGAAATTTCCTTGACCATGATAGTTCTATTGCAAGTAAAGATTTGCTTAAAAAAAAATCACACTCTTTGATACAGTCTTAAACTTGGCCTAATATATGTATATACACCATGCAGCAGGGTTCAGTGGATTGCAGGCCTAGATCTGGCTACAGTAAACTGTATATACTCAAATATAAACTGAAATGATTTAGCCAAACATAACCACCAAAAATTGCATTTTGGTTTATATTTGAGCCTCTTCCTGTGCTGTCTGGTATTCCTCACCTTCTTCCTTCCCTAATGGTGTCTAGGAACTTCTCCCCTGTGATGTCCGGGAATTCCTCCTTTCTCCTTCCTTTCCCTTCCCTTCCTTCCCTTCCTGACAGCCATTTTGAAATGGAGCTGGCACGAGCACGGCTGCTTCAACCTCCGGCCATTTTGACTGAGGAAGACATCATGGGCAGGAGTGAATGAGGATCACTCCTGCCCCGACTTTCCACTAGATCATCAGGGCTGTACAGTAGGCCTGGGGGAACCTACAGGTGGGTCTGGGAGGGGGCTACCTCTGAAGGGGTAAAGGGAAAGTGGAAGTGGGAACTCTTTTGATTTGGGGGGGGGGGGGACAGTGGAGAAGGAACACCATGAAAAAAAGGAAGGGAAAAGAAGGTGAGGGGAGGAATGCCAGATTCCATGGGGGAGTGGGGAAGGGGAGGAATACCAGACACCAGGAGAAAGGAAGAAGAATGCTTGAATATAAATTCTTGGTTTACGTTCAAGTTAACATTTCCCTCACTTCCCTTTTTTAGGCAAAAAATGTTACCTCAGTTTATATTTGGATGAGTTTTATATCCAAGTGTATATGGTAGATTCCAGATGAGCCGAAACAATACTTTAAATAACTTTCCAGATCATATTATTAAATCATGATCTACTAAATGCTGTCTGAGAGATGAATGCCCAGATGATGGGAGAGATTTAAGACTGTCATGTCTCTGGTCGGTCTTTAATAAGTGCTTAACAGACTGTTATTTCTTTTAAATTTGAAATACTTTAAATTCAATGCATATTCTGCCTATATCTTGAAGCTCAAAGCGGATTACAAGTGATATTATAAAAATCATTCTTAACAGAATATTTTCCTTATCAATATTTGTAGTCTTTGTAGTACTATAACTTAACCCTTATGATAATCCCCCATTTATTTTCTCCTTTTCATATATTTTCTTAATCTTATTAACAAACATTATCATACGTCCAATTTCATCAGTGTAAAGTTCTGCTCTCCTATAAATAATCTAACAAATCTTGTCTACATAGCAAGACTCTAGCTATTGCATGTTTTACTTTGTCAGTCTTAGGACAAATCTCCACTTCTAGTTAATGCAGTTATATTAGTCCATAAATTCAGAGATCATTTGTCATGTCTACTAACAACTGACATATGAGGAAAAGGTGTATGCTGTATAAGGCTCTGAGTAGGAGAAGGTTGTAGTATGAAAATTTAGAGATTAACAAAGGTATAGCCAGTTTACATACAAGCCCAAGCGAAAACAACAGCTAGCTACAGCAGCAATTCAATACTGCTTTATTGTCATCCAAGAATAAAACCAGACACAAGTACATAAGTACTTAAGTATTGCCACACTGGTATAGACCAAAGGTCCATCAAGCCCAGCATCCTGTTTCCAACAGTGGCCAATCATGTCACAAATACCGGGTAAGATCCCAGAAAATGCAATACATTTTCTGCTGCTTATCCCAGAAATAAGCAGAGGATTTTCCCTAAGTAAATTTAATAATGGTCTATGGACTTTTCCTTTAGGAAGCAGTTCAGACCCTTTTTAAAACCCGCTAAGCTATCCACCTTTACCACATTCTCTGGCAACAAATTCTAGAGTTTAATTACACGTTGAGTGAAGAAAAACTTTCTACGATTCGTATTAAATTTACTACTTTGTAGCTTCATTGCATTCCCCCTAGTCCTAGTATTTTTGGAAAGAGTAAACTAATGATTCATGTCTACCTGTTCTACTCCACTCATTATTTTATAGACCTCTATCATATCTCCCCTCAGCTGTCTCTTTTCTCCAAGCTGAAGAGCCCTAGACACTTCAGCCTTCTTCATGGGGAAGTCGTCTCATCCCCTTTATCATTTTTGTCACCCTTCTCTGTATCTCTTCTAATTCCTCAATATTTTTTTGAGATGCGTTGACCAGAATTGAACACAATATTCAAGGTGCAGTCGCACCATGGACTGATACAAAGGCATTATAACGTCCTCATTTTTGTTTTCCATTCCTTTCCTTTCTTAATAATACCTAACATTCTATTTGCTTTCTTAGCTGCTGCAACAACCTGAGCAGAGGATTTCAATGTACCATTGACAATGACGCCAAGATCCTTTTCTTGGTCGGTGATTCCTAACGTGGAACCTTGCATTGCGTAGCTATAGTTCGGGTTCCTCTTTCCCACATGCATCACTTTGCACTTGCTCACATTAAATGTCATCTGCCATTTAGACGTCCAGTCTCCCAGTCTCATAAGGTCCTCTTGCAATTTTTCACAATCCTCTCGCGATTTAACCATTTTGAATAACTTTGTGTCGTCAGCAAATTTAATTACCTTACTAGTTACTCCCATCTCTAGATCATTTATAAATATGTTAAAAAGCAGCAGTCCCAGCAGAGACCCCTGAGGACCCCCACTATCTACAGTATAGGAGGAATTATGTCTGCCCTTTCCACTTTTGAAAAAGGGAGATTGAGACTAAGATGTAATGTAATCTAGTGTAAACCCTGTGAGGGTTAGAAAAAAAGGTGTAGTCTAAAGTGTTAGGGTGAAGTTCCCTCCATGCGTCAACCAGGCCAAAGTTGTCCATTAAAAAATTGAGACCAAGCCACACTCCAAGTTACCATCCTGGATTGCCTTCCTGTCAGGGGGAGGCTGCATTTTTACCATCATAGTTGGCCATTTGTAACCTCTGGCCAGTGGGTTCTTCAAATAGTTCATCTCTGTTATGCCCTCTATTGGCAGCAAAAACCACTAAATTTCCAGCCAAGAGCATCACCACTCAGCTCTCAGCAAAAGCAGGCACTTGTAGTGGAAATCTCCACCTTTCTTCAGGCCAATGCAGTCAAGACCGTGCCAATAGAGGAAGAAGGGAAGGGATTTTATTCCAGGTACTTCCTTGTGCCCATAAAACAGAGGAATTTCATCCTAGCCTAGTCTTAAGGGCCCTGAACAAATTCCTGGTCAAAGAAAAGTTCAAAATAATTTCCCCAGGCACCCTTCTCCCTATGATTCAGGCAAATGACTGACTATGTTTTCTGCACCTAAAGGACACCTACACCCACATTTTGATACTTCTTAGTCACAGGAAGTATCTCATATTTCGGCAAGGAAAACACCAGTACCAGTGCCTTGTACTGCCATTTGGCCTTGCATCAGCTCCCAGGGTATTCACCAAATGTCTGTCGGTAGTAGCGGCATATCTATGCAGCCTGTGTTTGTATGTGTTTTCCTGTCTGGACAATTTGCTGGTCAAGAGCACATCGCAGGAGGGGGCATCAGAGTCCATGTGTCAGAGTTACTAGAGTTTGCCATAAACTACTCAAAGTCCCACCTGCTCCCAGTCCAGTGATTGGAGTACATAAGAGCCCTGCTAGATACATTTCAGGGTGGACCTTTCTTCCACAAACCAGAGCAGAGACCTTATTAATGCTCGCCACGCTGATCCATTCAAACAAGCAGGTCACAGCTTAGCAAATGTTGAGATTAATGGCACACACAGCCTCAACAGTGCTTGTCACTTCCATGGCATGTCTGCACTTGAGAGAAGCCCAGTGGACTGAATTTGATTGTGGAACTATCATTCCAAATTCAACCTCCATAGAAGGTGCTAACGACAAGTGCATCTAAC
Source organism: Microcaecilia unicolor (assembly GCF_901765095.1). NCBI lineage: Eukaryota > Metazoa > Chordata > Amphibia > Gymnophiona > Siphonopidae > Microcaecilia > Microcaecilia unicolor. The sequence goes on from NC_044032.1 coordinate 620,965,823, forward strand.
ATGGGCTGGGGAGCTCATATAGATGGGCTTCACATCCAAGGCACTTGGTCTGCTTAGGAAACAGATCTTCAAATCAATCTCTTCAAGCCTCAGGTCATTTCAAAAGCTCTAAAGACTTTCACAGATTAGCTGCAAAACCAAATTATTTTCATCAAACAAACAACCAGGTTGCAATGTTTTATGTGAACAAGCAGGGGGGTATGGGATCCTACCCCTTGTGTCAGGAGGCAGTGGGGATGTTGCAGTGGGCCCTCCTTCGTGGGATGGAAATCCGAGCCACGTAACGCTGATTTTTTAAAAGGGTTCCAGGGTGATCTGGGAAATTACAGACCGGTAAGCCTTATTTCAGTGCCAGGCAAAATAATGGAAACTATTATAAAGAATAAAATTACAGAATACATAGATAAACATGGTATAATGAAACAGAGTCAGCATTGATTCAGCCAAGGGAAGTCTTGCCTCACCAATTTGCTTCATTTCTTTGATGGCGTGAACAAACATGTTGATAAAGATGAGCCAGTCGATGTAATATATCTAGATTTTCAGAAAGCTTTTAACAAAGTTCCTCTTGAGAGACTTCTGAGAAAATTAAACAGTCATAAGATAGGAGGCAATGTTCTGTTGTGGAGTCAGAATTGGTTATTAGGCAGAAAACAGAGGGTAGGCTTAAATGGCCATTTTTCTTAATGGAGGAGGATGAATAGTGCAGTGCCACAGGGATATGTACTGGGACTGGTGCTATTTAAAATATTTATAAATGATCTTGAAATCGTAACAATGAGGTGATTAAATCTGCAGATGACACAAAACTATTCAAGGTTGTTAAAATGCATGTGAAATGTGAAAAATTGCAAGAAGACCTTAGGACATTGGAAGACTGGGCAACCAAATGGCAGATGAAATTTAATGTGGACAAATGTAAAGTGATGCACCTTGGGAAGAATAATCAAAATCATAGTTACCTAAAGCTAGGGTCCACCTTGGGGGTCAGCACCCAAGAAAAAAAGATCTAGATGTCATTGAGGGGCATAATCGAACGCAAACGCCTATCTCCATGGGCGTCTATGTCAGAAAATGGGTACGTGAAGAGTCGGGACAGACTGTATTTTCGAAAAAATGGACGTTTTTGAGCTGGGCATTTGTTTTTTTTAGCGATAATGGAAACTAAAAATGCCCAGCTCAAAAACGTCCTAATCCGAGCCATTTGGTCATGGGAGGGGCCAGGATTCGTAGTACACTGGCCCCCCCTGATATGCCAGGACACCAACTGGGCACCCTAGAGGTCAGTGCGGTGGACTTCAGAAAAGGCTCCCACATGCATAGCTCCCTTACCACGGGTGCAGAGCCCCCAACCCCCCTCCCCCAAAACCCACTACCCACAAATGTACAACACTACCATAGCTCTTAGGGGTGAAGGGGGTACAGTGGTTTTTGGAGACCTCCCATTTACCAGCACAGGTGTTACAGGTAGGGGGGGATGGGCCTGGGTCCACCTGGCTGAAGTGCACTGCGGTACCCACTAAAAGTGCTCCAGGGACCTGCATACACGCAGCCCTCTAGGACTTGTTGCTGCTGTATAACATTGGCACAACAGTTGACACCCGAAGACTAATCTCTCTGAAAACGTCCTTTATTGGAATAAGCACGCTTACTCACAGTTAACTGTAGATCACAGGTTGTGCCCCACTGGCAAAGAGTCTCCCTAGTACTTAGATTAGCAGTAGGTCAGAGCTGGCAGAATGCTGTACAATGCTCTCTTTCAGCCACATTCAAGGTAAGAACTAAGTTCTGTAACTTGGCTAACACATGAAAGGTATCTAAAACTGGCTTATAAAAATGGCCACTACCTCATGGACTACCGGAAACAAAACTAGACACCCTCTGACCCAGTTAGCAGGGGGGAAAGCACCATGGGAGTACAGCCTACCAACTACCAACATCGTGAGCATTTGCCACAAGCTAGTGGAATTAAGGAGCCCAATACCCTACACCCACTACAATGCATTGCTGATGTGACTCTGCAGTGCGCATAACAGAAAAGGTGTCACACTCACCTGAGAGCTACATCAGAACCAGGGAAAGGCTGTCAGAGGATAGAACACATTCTGCTGTCATGGAGGTGGGTACGGCATTTGAGGCTGGCATAGAGGCGGGAAAAAAAAATTTTAAAGTGGGGTTTTTTTGGTGGGAGGGGGTTAGTGACCACTGGGGGAGTCCAGGGAGGTCATCCCCGATTCCCTCCAGTGGTCATCTGGGCAGTCGGGGCACTTTTTTTGGGAGTCGTTCGTGAAAAAAAGGGTCCAAAAAAAGTGACCCAAAATCGCGGTAAAAACGCTTTTTTTTTTCCATTATCAGCTAAAGACGCCCATTTCTCCTCGGCTGATAACCACGCCCCAGTCCCGCCTTCACCACACCTCCGACACGCCCCCATCAACTTTACCTGTTTCCGTGACGGATTGCAGTTGGAAACGCCCAAAATCGGGTTTCGATTATACCAATTTGGGCGCCCACGGGAGAAAGACTCCCATCTCCCGATTTGGGTTGCAATATAGGCGTTTTTCTCTTTCGATTATAAGCAGGATTGTAGACAGTATGTTGAAATCTTCTGCCCAGTGTGCGACAGCAACCAAAAAAGCAAACAGGATGCTAGGAATTATTAGGAAAGGGATGGTAAATAAGACCAAGAATAATATAATGCCTCTATATCGCTCTATGGTGCGACCTCATCTTGAGTATTGCGTTCAGTTCTGGTCGCTGTATCTCAAAAAAGATATAGCAGAATTAGAAAAGGTTCAAAGAAGAGCGACCAAAATGATAAAGGGGTGGAACTCCTCTCATATGAGAAAATGCTAGAGGTTAGGGCTCTTCAGTTTGGAAAAGCGACAGCCGAGGGGAGATATGATTGAATTCTACAAAATCCTGAGTGGTGTAGAACAAATAGAAGTGAATCATGTTTTTACGCTTTCAAAAAGTTCAAAACCTAGGTAACACTCAATGAAGTTATATGGAAATACTTTAAACCAAATAGGAGGAAATGTTTTTTCACTTAACAAATAGTTAAGCTGTGGCACTTGTTGCCAGAGGATGTGGTAAGAGCAATTAGGATGTCTGGGTTTAAAAAAAGGTTTGGATAGATTCCTGGAGGATAGGTCCATAGTCTACTATTGAGACAGACATGGGGAAGCCACTTCTTGCCCTAGAATTGGTAGCATGGAATATTGCTTCTATTTGGGTTTCTTTGTGTGCCTTCTCTAAAGTATATTGTTGATACTCTTTGAGGCAGTTACTCTTCCTGAAGGATTGAGATGTGATCTGTGCAATGCTTGTTTCCCAAAATCTTTATCCTCATTGAGTAATGCCCACACCTGGGATTCAGAAAGGATAGACAAACGAATAGCCCGTATTTTTCCTAATGGGGGGGGGGGGGGAATTATCCCTTCTGCAACTCCATTCACAAATGTACCTATTTTTGTATATCCATCTTCAGTTTGGTTGCTAAACATACTTCTATTTACTAAGAAGTATTTTGCTAAATTGGCTTTCTATTGCATAGATCACATCTCAATCCTCCAGCAACAGTAACTACAAGCCTCAAAGAGTATCAACAATATACTTTAGATAAGGCATGTTTCTGGGCTTTCTCACCTGTAGCTGTAGATTATATCGTATTTAGCTTTACTAAACCATTACAGATAGAAGGATACTTGTTTAGAAGTGGAAACATAGAACATCCTGGGGACAAGATGATAAACACTATTTGGGTTTCTGCCAGGTACTTATGACCTGGATTGATCTCTGTTGGAAACAGGATACTGGGATAGATGTACCATTGGTCTGATCCAGTATGGCTATTCTTATGTTCTTATTATCTTCCAGGAAAAGAAAAGTGCCTGGCAGACAGACTGAACATGGTTTTGCAACCACATGAGTGGTCTCTCAACATGGGCGTAGCCTGCAAGATCTTCCGAGAGTGGATCTTTCTGCCACTAATCTCAACAACAAAGTCTCCCAGTTCTGCTCCAGGCTCAGATCACAAGGTAGACTAGCATCAGATACCTTTCTCCTGCGTTGGGGAGAGGGTCTCCTGAATGCATATCCTTCAGCACCTCTTATAGAGAAGATTTTGCTGAAACTCAAGCAGGATCAGGGAACTATGGTCTTTTTTCAGGAATAAATATAAAGAAGAAAACCAGCAGAAGATCAGCGTCTCTCACAATGCCGGGATCATGCTGCCATCTTGCCACGCCTCCATCCTTTAGATGGTGTTACTCTTTTAAATGGAGGAAATTTGCTGTCTGGTGTGAGGGTGAGACCTTAGATCCCCTCACTTGTCCGACATAAAAACTGTTTGAATACCTCCTTCACCTCTCTTAGTCTGGTTTGAAAACCAACTCTGTAAGGGTTCATCTCAATGCAATTAGCGCTTACCATCACCGTGAGGGGGATCTAAGCCCATCTCTTTATAGCCTCTAGTTGTTCACTTCATCAGAGGTATGCTTTTGACAAAGCCTGCAGTCAAACTTCCAACTGTGTCATGGGATCTCAACGTTGTGCTCACCCAGCTGATGAAGGCGGCTTTTGAGCCACTTGATTCCTGTCATCTGAAGTATTTGACCTGTGTTTCTGGTGGTGGTCACCAACTCTCAGGGTCAGTGAGCTTCAGCCCTAGTAGCTGATCCACCTTACACTAAATTTTACCACAACAGAGTAGTTCTCCGCACGCACCCTAAGGTAGTCGGAGTTCCATCTTAATCAGTCAATCATCCTAACATTTTTTCCAAAACCACATGCCCATCCTGGCGAGACTGTACTTCATACTTTGGACTGCAAGCGAGCCTTAGTCTTCTATCTGATGTGGACTAAAGCCCATAGACAGTCCACCCACCTTTTTGTTTCTTTTGACCCAAACAGGATGGGGTATCCATTGGCAAATGCACAGTTTCCAGTTGGCTAGCAGATTGCATTTCCTGTACTTATGCCCAGGCTGGGCTGACTCTGGAGAGTCGCCCACTTGAGGTCAGCCTCCATAGAGGAAATTTGCAAAGCTGCAACGTGGTCAGTTGTCCACACATTTACATCTCATTAATGCCTTGAGCAGGATACCTGGCAAGACAGCCAGTTCAGTCAGAGAATCCTGCAGAACATGTTCAGTGTCTAGAATCCAACTCCACCCACTAGGCCCAGTTTTGTTCTGTTACAGGCTGCATCTCCACAATTAGACTACAAATTGTTTCAGATTAATTGAGTACAGGCCTCAACGTTTTGAGTCTCTATTGTCCTAGCATTGTAGTGTTCGGTGAGCCTGGTAGCTAGGGATTCCCACATTTGAGAATACAACAGCCTGCCTGTCCTCAGAGAAAGCAAAGCATCAAGTGTTCTCCGAGGACAGCAGGCCAAGCATTAATTGAGTACAGGCCTCAACGTTTTGAGTCTCTATTGTCCTAGCATTGTAGTGTTCGGTGAGCCTGGTAGCTAGGGATTCCCACATTTGAGAATACAACAGCCTGCCTGTCCTCAGAGAAAGCAAAGCATCAAGTGTTCTCCGAGGACAGCAGGCCAAGCATCTCACATACATTCCCACCTCCCCTTGGAGTTGCGTTACGTTTTGCACTTATTGTACCTTCAGATGCAAAACTTACGGTACAGTAAGTATAATGTTAAATCTAATAGATCTACCACCCAGAAACAGTTCCAGTTTTTCACGAACTTATCTAAACTTACATTATCCAGTTTGCAATGGCCTTAAATACAAATCTACCTACGCATCCAGCTTCTCCTTCATAGGCACACAGCTATGGAATGCACTGCCCAAAATCTTAAAATCAACTCAGAACCATCTAAATTTCAGGAAATTACTGAAGACCACCCTGTTCAAGAAGGCTTACCTTCCAGACTCAACCTAATTTTACTTGTTCTTTGTTACAGCAAAGTTAATGGACTCTATCAATCTCTTATTATCTTTTATTATCTTTATTGTTTTATACGATACCTATACGATTAGCATCTTACTATTACATTGTTTAATTGTATTTTGCTAAACTGTAGCCTGCCCTATGGTATTGTGTAAGCCACATTGAGCCTGCAACTAGTGGGAAAATGTGGGGTATAAATGTGTTTAAAAAATAAATAAATAAATAAATAAATCCTGTGTAGTAAATGTTGGGGGTGTAGTTAGCACCAGGCCAACATTTAGCATACTGGGCTGACAGTGTGGGGTCAGCATCAAATGTTTCAGCAGAATTCGTATTTCACCCACATATCCCCCAAAGCATATGATGCATGTCCCACATTAACCCAAAAATGTACACAGGCAACCCAAGTCCCCCCAATTACCTATTCCCTCCCCGAGGGGTCCTTTTACTAAGATGTGCCAAAAAGTGGCCTGCGCTGGTGTAGACGCATGTATTGGAAGCACGCAGGTCCATTTTTCAGTGCACCTGCAAAAAAGGCCTTTTGGGGGGGGGCGAAAGTGAATGTGTAGCAAAATAAAAATTGGCGCATCCATTTTGGGCCTGAGACCTTACCGCCACCCATTGACTTAGCGGTAAGGTCTCATGCATTAACCAGGCAGTAATGGTCTATGCACGTTCAATGCCGATTACCGCCCGGTTAGCACCGTGCACAAGAAAATAAAATATATTTTCTGGCACGCTTAGTGGACATGCATAAAAAATGAAATTACTACCCGGGCATGCAGTAGCCGGGCGGTAGTTCAAAATTGACACACGTAGGACATGCGTATGTGCCTACGCAGCTTAGTAAAAGGGCCCCTGAGTCGATTCCTCCTCCCTCCCCCCTCTTCCATTTATTCTGCCAGGGAAATTAGCAAATGGCCATTACAGGAATTAGATACATGTAGCCATTTTACTGCAGTGCTCAAAGTGGCCGCATCATGCAGAAAATCCACACGCTACAAACAGCGCCGGCCACTTTTGAGTGCGGCATAATAAAAGGGACCGTTAGTGTTACCTGAATGTAACTCATCTTGAGCAACTACTGAAAAGGGTGTGAGCAAAATCTAAACAAGTAAGTAAACAACACATAACTGAAATCACAAATGAAATCACACACAGCCTCCAAACAATGAACTCATGGGCGGACGCATTCCAACTGAAGCTAAACGCAGAAAAAAACACAATGTCTCATCCTGTCCTCACAATACAACACAAACAAACCCAATACCATAAACACCCCAGACTACATCCTTCCGGTCTCAGACAGCCTGAAAATTCTGGGAGTCACAATTGACCAGAATCTCACACTCGAACACCATGGGAAAAATATAGCAAAAAAAAATGTTCTATTCAATGTGGAAACTTAAAAGAATCAAACCTTTCTTCCCGAGGGAAGTATTCCGCAGCCTAGTACAATCAAAGATGCTAAGCCATCTAGACTACTGCAATGCCATCTATGCCGGATGCAAAGAACAAATCATTAAGAAGCTTCAAACCACTCAAAACACAGCAGCCAGACTCATATTTGGGAAAACGAAATACGAAAGCGCCAAACCCCTAAGAGAAAAACTACACTGGCTCCCAGTAAAAGAACAAATTGCATTCAAAGTGCACCCTGGTCCACAAAATCATTTTACGGAGAAGCCCCAACCTATATGTCAGACCTTATAGACGTGCCTATTAGGAATGCAAAAAGATCATCACGCACATTCCTCAATCTCCACTATCCTAACTATAAAGGGCTAAAATATAAATCCACATACACGACCAGCTTTTCATACATCTGCACGCAGCTATGGAACGCAGTACCGAAGGCCATAAAAACAACACAGTACCTAACCATCTTCTGAAGGCTAATGAAAACAGATCTTTTCAAGAAGGCATACCATAAACATCCATCCTAAATACTAAACATAAACACTATACACAATCTACATAAAACTGAAATCTTATCACATGACAAGCACTACCACTGTAAGCCTTATGTCAAATAGGGTCTCTCTAAAGTCGATGACCTAACGTAGGTTATAATCCAATCTATTACTCAGGAACCTTCATGCAATGCCATAATGGACTCTTCTCTACCATGTATATATGCACATGAGATATACTGTATATATATATAGAAGGGAGACACGGATGGTGTTTCGGATAACTGAACAGTCGAGTATCTACTCCACATTGGATTACCATCAGCCTGGATTCATTGAATTTGTTGAGCCCCGAGTTTTCGACATACAGATAAGTGACTGTTGGAGTGATCAGGGGGACGGGAAAAATTGATTTATGCAAAGATTTTGTAGGTGGATTAAGCCTGCAGTTTTTGAAGACAGCGTTCACTTCATATCCCGTGGTGTTCCTCTAGTTGTAGGTTGCAGTCGGTACAATCAGGGGATTTTTTTAGTATAAAGGCCCAGGTCTTAATTAATGGATGAGTATTTGTGGGGATACATTACAGGAGGGGTGGTGCACCTAGTTTAACTCTTTAGATTGTGGAGGGGAAGAAGAGTTTTTATGCCATCCGGTTTTCTCAAGTAAGTTTGAGTCTTTGCGGTTGGCTTTTTTTCTCTTCTTTTCCTCACTGGAACCAGTGATAAAACTTTACTCCTTATTTTAATGGTGAACTTAGCCTTAGTAGCAATGTGTTCTCCATGAGGAGGTTTGAGGTTCCTTGTTATTTATGGGAGATGATCCCGATTGTGGATTAAAGAGTTACAGGGTGACACACCTTTGCATTTAGTTTTCCAAACCATTTTTTGAAAGTAGAATTTGTATTATACGGGTCTTGGAAATTCCCTGTTTTGGTTTATATATATATATACCATGATCTGCACCATATATGTTATGTTCCATGTATGTTACCATGTATGCATGCACCTTAACGCTATACAATTTGTAATTCTATTACCCAGAAATGGCAACCGCCATTACGGCAAATGTAAGCCACATTGAGCCTGCAAATAGGTGGGAAAATGTGGGATATAAATGCTACAAATAAATAAATAAAGTAGACATTTCAAAGGTTGGAGTTAGGTAGAGCTTGAGGTTTTACCATTTACTTTGCATTTTACAAAATATAACATGACAGACATACACGTTTGCTTTTGTCTGCTGTAAGTATGCCTGCTTCAGAGTTTGAAATATATCTAGCTGTTGCCACTGGAGCTTTGAACTGTACCTAGAAATAAGCCACAGGATCTCCTTTGGGTGACTGACAAGTGGTGCTATGCAAGCATCTTACTGTTATTATAGTAAATCTTGGCAGTTTGGATTTCCTGTTTCCTAGCCAGTAAAAAATGGGAAACTGTAAAGGCACATCAGAATCTTTTTCCTTTTTTTTTTTTGCTATTTATATAAAATATTTGATGATGGTTTCACTGGGACTCTGTGTTTGTATCCCTCCCTTCTCTCTCCAGTGCAAACATTTACTAACGTACTGTATCATATTCATGGATCAGGGCTTTAGGAGTTTGCTATGGGCTAACGATGCTGCTTATGTGTTAAGATGTGTTAGCTGTTTAATACAGGAATTACCACGCACTAACAGTTACCACAGCACATTAACTTCCCACATTAAACAGCTAGAAGCAATTTTATAACAGGTCACCTATTTATAAACAGCAAACAGGAAACACCCCTGTGTCTTTATTCAAAGCTAGGGGTAAACTGGCAGAAATTGCTACAAGATTTTTAGGATGTAAAGCGCACTGATACAACATGCATAATAAGTTATGACTCTACCCATAATCCACTCAAATATCCACCCAGAACACATCTACACATGGGTTGCATACAACTACATGCCAATTTTGGCACCACACATACTTTTCAGCATGTAACCCCTGGAGTAATTTTTAAAAAGCCATTGACGCACAGAAAACATTCATGAAATGTGAGGAGTCTACAGTTTGCAGTTAAGGTGAAGGCCTTTACCATGTGTTAACTGTTAATAGGGCACATAACAGAGCAGTTAACGCTACCTCAAAGGGCGTCGCTGAGTTTCATGTTATCTGCTGTGCACTTGGCAGCAAATTTTTCTTTGGGTTAACCTCACGTCCCTCCCAAAGTAGCTGGGAACATCTCCAATAGTTATAGCAGAGGTTTTGCTGTTACCATAGGTTAACTTTGGCAATTGCCACATGGTAACTGCAAACTCTGACTGCACTTTACTAAATACAGACCTATATATGGCATTGTCCAGAAAGTGATAAACTTCAACAATTAAGGAGTAATTTTGAAAGCCATTTCCACATATAAAACAGAGGTTTATTCACATAGGGGGTCTTTTACAAAGGCACGCTAGTGTTTTTAGCACAGTCTAAATGCTAGAAACACCCATAGGAATATATTTATTTGTTACATTTGTATCCCACCTTTTCCCACTTATTAGTAGGCTCAAAGTGGCTTACATAGTTCCGGAGAGGTGGTTACAGACTCCGGGGTGAACAAATACAGTATCCACCTTATAATTGAAAGAGAAAAACGCCTAGATTTCGACCCAAATCGGGAGATAGACGTTTATCTCACAAAAACGAATAAATCGGTATAATGGAAAGCCGATTTTGGACGTTTTCAACTGCACTCTATCGCGGAAGCATACAAAGTTGATGGGGGCGTGTCGGAGGCGTGGCGAAGGTGGAACTGGGTCGTGGTTATCGGCCGAGGAGAGATGGGCGCCTTTCGCCAATAATGGAAAAAAAGTATGCGTTTGTAGCTAGAATTTAGGGCACTTTTCCTGGACCCTGTTTTTTCACAAATAAGGCCCCAAAAAGTGCCCTAAATGACCAGATTACCCCCAGAGGGAATTGGGGATGACCTCCCCTGACTCCCCCAGTGGTCACTAACCCCCTCCCACCACAAAAAATGATGTTTCACAACTTTTTATTTTCACCCTCAAATGTCATACCCACCTCCCTGGCAGCAGTATGCAGGTCCCTGGAGCAGTTGTTAGGGGGTACAGTGGACTTCAGGCAGGTGGACCCAGGCCCATCCCCCCCTACCTGTTACAATTGTGCTGCTTAATGCTTAGTCGTCCAACCCCCCCCAAACCCACTGTACCCACATGTAGGTGCCCCCTTCACCCCTTAGGGCTATAGTAATGGTGTAGACTTGTGGGCAGTGGGTTTTGAGGGGGATTTGGGGGGCTCAACACACAAGGGAAGGGTGCTATGCACCTGGGAGCTCTTTTACCTTTTTTTTTGTTTTTGTAAAAGTGCCCCCTAGGGTGCCCGGTTGGTGTCCTGGCATGTGAGGGGGACCAGTGCACTACGAATCCTGGCCCCTCCCATGAACAAATGCCTTGGATTTATTCGTTTTTGAGCTGGGCGCTTTCATTTTCCATTATCACTGAAAAACAAAAACGCCCAGCTCACAAATTGTCGAATAAAACATGGACGTCTATTTTTTTCGAAAATACGGTTCGGTCCGCCCCTTCACGGACCCGTTCTCGGAGATAAACGCCCATGGAGATAGACGTTTTTGTTCAATTATGCCCCTCTATAGGGGTACCATTACAGTGACAAGTACAGTAAAGAAGTATCGGTAAATAGGTTGGGGTGATTCAGACAAAATGTTAGGGTGTGATCATGCGTTGGGGTTGAAAACTTTCCTGAGTAAAATGCCAGATTTCATTATTCGGTGTTTATGTCAGATACTGTGGGGTATGGCCTTCTTGAACAGGTGAGTTTTTAGTTTTTTTCGGAATTCTAGATGATTATTCGTAGATTTCAAGCGTTTTGGTAGAGAATTCCAGAGCTGTGTGCATATGTAAGAGAAACTTGATGCGTATGTTGATTTATACTTCAGGCTTGTACAACTTGGGAAGTGAAGAGTTAAGTATGTTCTGGCTGATTCAATTGTGTTTCTAATTGGTAAGTCGATTAGTTCAGACATATAACTCAGAGCTAGACCATGTATTATTCTGTGAACAAAGGTACAAATCTTGAAGGCGATACGTTCCTTGATTGGTAGCCAGTGTAGTTTTTCCCGGAGGGGTTTTGCGCTTTCAAATTTAGATTTTCCATAGATAAGCCTGGCTGCCCTATTCTGAGCAGTCTGTAGTTTCCTTAGGATTTGTTCCCTGCAACCCACATATACTCTATTGCAGTAATCGACATGTGTTAATACTATTGTTTGAATCATGTTTCGAAAAGTTTCCCTCGGGAAGAATTGTTTTACCTGTTTGAGTTTCCACATTGTGTGGAACATTTTCTTTGTAATGGCGATGGCTTGGTTCTAGCATTTAGAGTATTCTTATTTTTAGCACACGCTAAAAACGCTAGCACACCTTTGTAAAAGGACCATATAGTTTCTTTTAAATGTATAATATCAGTATTATCTTCAGCTAAAAATATGTGCATCTAGCCTGTATGCACCAAATTACTGGATCCGAGCAGAAGCATTCTGAGGGGCAGCATTGGGTGGGGGTCAGTACATTCTCTTTAAAAATGGGTGCTACTTACATGCTGCACAAATCAGACAACCAGTTAATAAATTAGTGTCTCTATCACTATTTTCGCAAAGCAAAGAGGGGTTCACAATATCCACAAAAATCAACATCACAAAAGAAAGTGGAAAAGAAACCAACTTCAAGAGATCAGTCCAAACTCAGGGTAAGATGCTCCAATAAGCAATTTTATTTGGACCCTACACGGTCCGTGTTTCGGCTTTTAAAATAGCCTTCATCAGGGGTCGATCAGTGAGTACGCAGTTGTATACTGATTGACAGTGGAGCATATGAATTGATCTCTCTAAATGCAAAGAATACTGTCTTACACCAACAAATTCAATTTGAATTTGTTGGTGTAAGACAACACCAACAATTTGAATTTGTTGGTGTAAGGCAGTATTCTTTGCATTTAGAGAGATCAATTCATATGCTCCACTGTCAATCAGTATACAACTGCGTACTCACTGAGCAACCCCTGATGAAGGCTATTTTAAAAGCCGAAACACGGACCGTGTAGGGTTCAAATAAAATTGCTTATTGGAGCATCTTACCCTGAGTTTGGACTGATCTCTTGAAGTTGGTTTCTATCACTAAAGTTGCATAATAGCCAGTATGTGTTTTTGATGTTTTTATGATTTGGTACATTTAATTGTATTTTAACTAAATATAGGAGGTTAAATGGTAGGCTAAAAGATAAATACAAAAAAAAGATCAAAATGGAGCATCAAAGATAATTTAGTGCAAAGAAAGAACATTATTTGAAGGGCTAAACTGAAATTTTTATATAATACCATTGTCTCCCTTTATGGCCACCATTAAATATTGCTTCTAGCAGATTTCATGTATATAGTACATTTTACTGTGTAATAACATTGTAAAGGATTTCTAGCAGTTATAGATTAAAATGTAATAATCTTTTAGGTTGATTTTTTTTAAACCTTTACTGAAATATTTCCTTAAAGTCCTTATCCAATACATATTAAGTACAATTAGGACTCGATGTGCTTTCTATATATCCAATTGCACTAGGAGAACTCTCAATTTATTTTCTTACAACTGTTACCACTGTTACCACTTTTAAAAAAAAGTGCATTCTGATAGAAAAGGAAATAATTAACGACTCTCAGTACATGAATCCAGAGCAGGGAAGTCGGCAAATCTTGCAAATTGTGGCATTTTAAATTACCCGAAGAATACTGCAAGCAATCTTTTGACCTCATTAAAGTCTCACCTAATTAATGCCAGTTCTACATATGTATAGGTTCACAGCCAACTATTTATTTATTTAAATTTTTATTTCAGGCTAGTGAAACATGCTATCTTTATTTCTTTGTTGAAAACTTTATATTTGCCTTCTGTTTTTCTTAAGTGGAGCAACTTTTTTTTTTCCAACAAGTAATCAATGCACTGCTGAATGAGTTCATTTTAATGCACTCAATCATGCCTCTAATGTTTGTAGCTTACGGGCGCAAGCATCAGTAATGCAGGAATGTTATATGGCTTAGGTTTCGGCCATTTCATAAAATATTCATGGAATCAAAAATGTGCATCAAAATAGCGGCTGGGAGAATTACATTTATGTGCCTGCATTTATTGCAGCTTCACATTTAAGCCCATTTGTGTTAATATCTAGTCAATCTTTTATGTAAAAAGATGGAGGAGATTATATATATTCTTCTTTGCTTAATATTTGTTCAAGACATCTTCTATGATATGCCAAAAATCAATGTATTGCTTGTGAAGTTCTATAAAAAAAAATAAAAAAAGGGGGGGGGGGAGGAGAGAAGTAAAGTGTATTTGGATAGAACCAAATATGCTTGAACTTTATATTAGCATCTACTCTTTTCACAGCTTATATCATGAAATTTTCTTGGTTACTCTTATGATTGCATGGTTTTCTCTGTATACCACTGTCAGTGAATTTATTATTTTAAACAGCTTGCTAATCTTGGGGCCAATTTTCAAATGACCTTTGAAAACAAGGTACAAGGTGAGCAGGGACAAAGTACCTTGGCCTAAATATACAGATGTATAAAGGAGGAAAATAATGCATGTAGATTGCAATTTTCAAACATTCATGTATTAATTCTTATTGAAATTTCTCTCAGAAAACATGCAGGTTCAAAAGAAAAGTGTGGGGGGGGGGGGGGGGGAGGGAGAGAGAGAGAGGGGGGTGTCTGTTTTCTAAAGGTGGTAAACAGTTATTGCACGCATTAGCATGTGATAACTTTTAGCACATGACCATGATACTTAGTGTGTGATAATCCACGTGCTAAATGTTTCTGTCATGGAAAAGGAGAGAAATGGGTACATAACAGGTGAGTTAGAGATGTGGACAGTGCCTTGCAGTTAATATATGGTTAGTCAGTTTGTGCTGTCACTATTGCAGATAGCATGGAAGCGTTACTGTAACCAAAGGAGGTGAAAAGACCCCGAGCCCCCCCCCCCCTTCCCTCCCTCCCCCCTGACATGAGGCACTGTACATCTGCAACACCCCTGGCTCTTACTGAGGGTTTCCCTGGTGACGAGTGAAAGGCAGGTGCTCTTACCCCATGAGCACTGAGATTCAAAATGGCACCTCTGACCCCTCGTGGGAGTCTCGTGATACTACCACTAGTGGTCAACCTACCAAATAAGTGTGTAGGACTATATGTATAATGCATGTTTTATTTGGGTTTTAAACCACCTTGATACCACTGCTTTTAATTCTTAACCCATATCTACCTGTTTAATACCCATGTTGTTTTATTAATTATTCCCATAATAAACATGAAATAAGGTCAGTTAATATTTAAAAATATGGAATGTTGGAATCTAGAGCCTAATTGGAAAGCATCCATTGATGCTAAAATTATAAATCAATGGTGTTCATAAATTTATATAAAAGCAAGTCATTGTGGATGCAAAGCAAGTATACTATTCTAATGTTATTTCAAGAGGGCAAAATGATGAATGAGCTATGCTTGATTAGAAAGGGGAGTTTCAGTACTGTTGATATCTTTGGACCCCACAACAGCTTAGAGGATCCATACTATTTTAAGGTAAGATATGTGCAGTTAGGTTTTGGGGCATCAGTACTACAAACGGTCAGGTGCTTCATGGAGAATAGGAGCTTTAAGGTGAGATACAATGGTGACTAATCAAATGGTCATTGATAGAGATGGGGAGGGAGGTCAGCAAGGCTCATCCCTATTGCTGCTTTATTAATTTTTATGTGTCTCTATTAGGACAACTAGTGGAGACATGTGGTCTTTCCCTATTACAGGTGTGCAGATGATATCCAATTATTGTTACCTATGGATGGCAACTATATATCTAAGTATAACCAATTGAATCAATACCTGGAATGTGGAAACATCTCAGCATGTTTCTTTTCATGGATTGAGAAAGAATGTGACGTCAGAAGATGGTGTGGAGTTCCCATGAGTAGATTCAGTAATGTGTTTAGGAGTGATGCTGGAGGGAGGGCATATTGGACGCAAGCACATGTCCATGGTAATGTAGAAGATGTTTGTAAATTTAAAATTGATTCATAAGTTATGCCTTTATTTGGTGGAGGCTGTTTTGAAAACAGTAATTCAAGCATTGATAGGGAGCACTCTAAACTATTGTAACTACAGCACTTATTTTAGAAGCAATCCTGTGTGTAATTAGCAGTGTTTGCATGTGTAAAATGTCATGGGAGATCTCTACATGTGATGATGCTTATCACATTAGTTTACAGGGAAGACTGCACACACTAAGAAAAGTGTATCTTTTTTACACATGGTGCACACTCATTTGCAATGAGTGTACACTTTTGACAGTATTCATTTTGGAATTAAAAAAAAAAACATAACACAACATTTTTTGGCTGCCCATTTCTAATAATAACCCACCTGATGAAAGCTCAGTGAGCTGAAGTAACTGATCTAAAAGGTTTAATTTTAGTAGCAATCACTGCCCATGAGTGGAGAGAGGAGTTGCCAGGATTGCTACAGCTCCCAAGTGCTCAGGCATCGAGGGCACTTGCACCAGCCACAGCACTTGGCCACTCCAACGTCGAGGTCAATTACACCCCTGTGGAGTGTCTCCGACCCCTGTGCCTCGAGAGACATCAGTGTCAGTGTCTCCCCATGCAAGGCACCATTCAACATTGGGGGAAGAAACTCCCTCATACCACCAGCCAGCCAAGACGGGGCAGTCTCAGCAGTCCCATCAAGATCTTTTTGCTGAGTCTTACATGGACCAGTAATGGGAGTCTGAGGAAGAGCTAGACTACCTCTCAGCCTATCCTCAGATCCCTTTCCCTGATGAGAGAAGGAAGTCTCCACTTGAGCCCATATCTTTTACCCATTTTGTTAAGGAAATGGCAGAGGCCATTCACTTTCAGTTGGAAATGGAGGATTACCCTTGGCTGAGTTATTTCAAGTCCTAGAGTTTGATTCTCTGCCCAGAGATGTTGTGACACTTCTGCTGAACAAGATTCTCTGGGATGCACAGATGAAGAAATAAAAGACCCTTTTCTTTGTGCAGGTTGCACATGGTGGATTCCATGTATCGATTCAAGAAGGCCCAGTAGCCACTCCACCCCTTGGTGGTCAAATCCGCTGTCAAAAGAGCTAGAAGTTCTAAGTCTCATGTTTTGGCGCACCCAGGCAGAGAGGCTCGGACCATAGATTCCTTTGGCAACCTACCGGTAAGGAGAAGACTGAATTTTTACCAAGAGCACATTGCAGGAGGGTGCTCAAGAATCAGTGTAGAGGGGGAGGAGTCAAGATGGCGCCATTACGCTAAGTGAGCGAAGTTGCTGGAGAGTGTGAATTGCTTTATCGTGTTTCTCTCTGATAACGATGCCCCACACCAAAAGAAAGGGGACGGTGAGAGCCTTACCCCTCCAGGCTCGCACATCCTCTCCGATGCAAAGAACGCTCGACGACTTGGCAACTCGGTGCCCACCAACACAAACTGGAGGAGAAACTCCGCTTGACGCTGGCGCAGGGATTCAGGCATCGCTGGAGGGTGAGATCTCTTTGTCTCCTCCAGATACTGGAACTCCACTCTGCCCTGCCGTGATTCGAGAGGGGAGAGCTGAACTACACAACCCGGAAGTCGGTGAAGTTGTGGCCAGTGGAGAGGGTCCCTCTTTGGAACTGGAGGCGGCAGTGGAAGGTAATCCAACGCGGGGAGAAGAGTGGTAACTCTTGATATGTTGTGGTTGGCAATGGAGAAAATGCAAAAACTTATAATTAACTCTACACAAGAGACTAAAAATCTTGCAATTACTGTTGATCAGCTTTCTAAGTCTATGGAAAAAATGAAACAAGATTTAAAGGATCAACAAAAGAGCTCTCAGGAAGAAACTGAAAAACATAAAGAAAATGTTTCTTCAGTGATAAAAGTTAATATAAATATGTGCCAAAGGATTGAACAAATTGAGAACTACAATAGAAGACTGAATATTCGAATTCTCAATTTCCCCAAACCAATAGGAGTCTCACCATATGATATGTTTAAAAAATTCCTTGTGGAAAATCTTAAATTGTCCTCTCAAAACATTCCACCAATAAATAAGATTTATTATTTACCCACTAAGAAGAATCAAGCTGAGACCCCTCTAAATTCAGAGAAAGCTGAGGAGTTGAAGGATATCTCAATGATTTTGGAGGACTCACTGCCCGAAGTAACGGTTAGAGCTACTCTCCTAATCTCATTTGTATTTGAGCAAGACTTTGACGCAGTATTAAAATTATATTTCAAGAATATTCAACTAGAGTTTTGTGGTCAGAAACTTTGGATCTTTCCGGATGTGACCAAAATTACTCAGGAGAGAAGGAAACAGTTTCTGGAAATGAGAGTGGAAACTAGATCTTTGGGGGCAACATTTTTACTTGCCTATCCATGCAAGTGTATTGTAAAATACTTAGGTATAAAATATGTGTTTTTTGTGCCAACTCAACTAAGAGAATTTATAAATTTGAAAAAGATTGTTAAGTCATGAATCCAGTATAATTGAATTAGAAATGGTGGATGTTAGGCTATGCCTTTCCTTTAAAATTATATTTTGATTAGATTCCCTGAATCAGTTTAGACCCCTCCCCCTTTCCCTATCTTATTGTGGTCTAAGGTAGACATGGTGAATTAATAATGTTTTTCTTCTTTTTAAATTATATTTGAAATTATATGTTTCATACATGACTAATATTTCTTGTAACAAGGTTAATACTTGTGAATATTTAAAATGCATAAATAAATAATAATAATAATAATAAAGAATCAGTGTAGAGGACTATCTGGGTGTTGCGGCTGCTAGGATTTGTAATCAACAACCCAAAGTTCCATTTTCAACCCTGGATTAAAGTAATGTAGTATGTTTTAATTGATACTGTGGATGTTATATATGTACGCTGCCTTGAAATTTTGCAATAGTGTAGCATAGAAATTTTTAAATAAATAAATAAACTGGAATATATAGGATCCCTCCTAAACACAGTGCAAGCTCGGGCCTCAGGATCGAGCACTGCTCTAATGTTAATCGCCAACCAGGCATGTCAGAGGGACCAGTGCACTATGAATGCTGGCTCCTCCCATAACCAAATGAGTTGGATTTGGTCGTTTTTGAGATGGGCGTCCTCGGTTTCCATTATGGCCGAAAACCGGGGACGACCATCTTTCAGGTCGACCTAAATGTTGAGATTTGGGCGTCCCCGACCGTATTATCGAAATGAAAGATGGCTGTCCATCTTGTTTCGATAATACAGATTTCCCCGCCCCTTTGCGGGGATGTCCCTCGAGGACGCCCTCAGGAAAACTTGGGTGCCCCGTTCGATTATGCCCCTCTATGTCTTTCCTATATTTCCTATATTCATTTTCATAAACAGTTGAAATCATATTTGTTTTCCAAATTGTTGTTATGAAATTATAGTAAATTTGTTTGAGTTATAATTGTTTATCATTGTATTTCTAGACTGATGTTGTCCTTTTTGTTGTAGTTGTTAACCCGCTTTGAACCTAAATTTAAGGATAGAAGCAGGCTATAAGTATCCATCCTCATCATCATTACCCTCCAAGGGCCCATTATTTTTGGTTTTAGGCTTCACCTCCAAAACCAGTTTTCAATTTGTTTTGAGATTAATTGGTTCAGAATAGTCTCACCATTGCAAGACTCTGTTCTCCTACTGTTGTTGTTTTTGTTGAGCCTGGTAGCTAGGGATTCCCAGATGTAAGATACCACTGTCCTGCCTGTTCTCAGAGAAAGCAAAGTTACTTACCTGTAGCAGGTGTTCTCCGAGGACAGCAGGACAGGTATCCTTCCAACTCTCCCACCTCCCCTGGGAGTTGAATTCTTTTCCAGCTATTGTATGTTACTAAGGGTCCTGTACTTGCATGTCAAGCAGGAAGACACTTGTTCATGTGTGGTGGGGCCACTGCCAAAAGACTCTTAAAGTTACAGAGCACTGGGTAGCATTCCTCACTAGGCTCTGTCGGGATGACATCATCCAGATGTAAGGATACCTGTCCCAATGTCCTTGTACAACACCTCTATAGCTATGTAACTTTGCTTTTCCATGGCATAGAGTTCATGATTCTCAATATTTGTGGGCTGGTTGCTGAGTGGTAAATATTTTCTTGATGTTTTGTTCCTGATTTATTATATTTCCTTAGTCACTCTATTTCTGCAACAAGATGTATTCTTTGATATTGTTAACATTTTGCTATAAAATGTAAATCTTTGAGTGAAAATTTCTTAGAAGGTAAATACTGTCAACTTCATGAAATTATTCACAAAAAAAAATGTTTTGTTTTCTCTTCTTTAAATTGTTGTATTCCCTCAAATATTAATGTTTTGGAATCACTGTCAGCTTTATTTTTTCCCAAAGGAAAAATGTTACCAATGGAGTGTGTGTACCATTCTCCTTTCTTCAGAGTATTATGCAAAAAATGAAAAATTCATTAGTTTGCTTGAGTAACTGTGAAATTGCCTATCTTTTTGAAAATGTAAAACAAAAATTAAAGAGGTATCCACTTATTTGCCAATTCTAGCAAAATAGCATTAGAAGCACCTATTTAACATAATCTAACCCCACCCCTTCAAAATACCAATGTATTGGGAAAATCTGATGCAAAATTAACATAATTCTGAAATAGCAGACTTTTTTTAGAGGCATAAATGTTTCACAAGAAATAACTTAAGGAAAATAATTGCCAAGTTGCAAGATGTATTTAGTATTCTTCTCAGTAGTAGTTTAGTAGGTATTTCCCTGACCCCAAAAGTATTAACATTACTACAGTCTTACCAGCATCAATGTTATTTTTCTGTTGAATAATACCCACCCACACCCCCTCTCTTCCTTCTGTGTCCTCCCTCC
This sequence comes from Microcaecilia unicolor, assembly GCF_901765095.1. Classification (NCBI taxonomy): domain Eukaryota; kingdom Metazoa; phylum Chordata; class Amphibia; order Gymnophiona; family Siphonopidae; genus Microcaecilia; species Microcaecilia unicolor. Next base: position 620,986,573 of record NC_044032.1, read on the forward strand.
TTATCCCCCTCGCTCCGCGTTCCCTCCTTCCCTTCCCACTCCCCTTATTTTCCATGCTATACCTTCCACATAACGAGAGTAGACAGGAACCTTATACCCTCTTATTACCCCAACCCCTAATCCACTCTCAATTGATTAAGAATTGAGCTAATGTGCTAGTTGGCTAGCATTCCCAAGCCCACTTGCTGCTCATGCAGGCCTCCAGACAGAAAAATTCTTTAAAATTCCATAATGCACGGTTTAGTGCACATAAATACCGGAAACTTTGTTCAGAAACCCGATCTCATGAGTTAACCACATAGCTCACTTTAGTAAAAGGGCCCCTAAGTTTGTATTTGAAACAACTGATGGTTAAGTGACCTGTCTAAGGCCACAAGGGGTATCAGTGGAATTCAAACCATGGTTTCTCTGGTTCATAGCCTCCTGCTCTAACCATAAGGTTACTCCTCTTCACCAAAAATGTTACCAGAAACATCGTGGAACATTTATTTAGTCTTTATTCTGGACTGATTACATACTATCATACTCAGCAAAAGCCCTTACTGACAATGGACTACAAGATCTATATAAATAATTCTCACCTGGAACATTCTGAAGCTCACTCTGTGGGAGGGAAACAATGAAGCCCTGCAGTGTTGGTAGGCTAGGCTGTCAGCAACACTCACTGTCACTCATGCACCACTCACTGTCAGTCATAGACCCGCCCTCAGCCACACCCCATCCGCACATAATTTGCAACCCCAACGTTCTAAATGAAGCCACCACCGGAAGTTGAGGCGTTGAGATATCTGCTTTGGCCATGACTGTTTGCCCCACCCTCGCGTCACTACGTGATGACGACGAGGGCGGAGCACTGACACTCTTCACGGCGAAAACCCAGACGCACACACAGGAACTTCAACACAAAATCATTGATGAAGCAACGCCGCGAACACCACCACATGATGGGGGTTGGGGTCCCCCATTAGCACAGCTACTGGACGGCGGCGTGGGCCGGTTTTTGCCGACAACGGGGGTTGACTGGGTCGCGGAGGGGGGGTTAAAACGGATGGACGGCAGAGTCTGCAACAGCGATGGAGGGTGGGGGATGGCCTTGCTAGCGCCCGTTTCCTTCCCTTTTGAAACGGGCATTTTTTACTAGTAATTTTATAAAGCTTTTGTTTTCACATAGAAAGCCTGTTTTACACCCATTTAGAGTAGACACCCTCAGGCCGTTATTCAGCTGGCGTCGATCAGGGTTTTTTATATCCACCACCAGCTGTATTCCCGGATATTCAATACTGGACTATGTCTGGGCACTGGCATTGAATATATCTGGTTTTAGGATGGCTGTTAAAGTTTATGCAGTTAAGTGCAATATTCAGCCCTTTACTGCATAAGCTGAACCTCATAAAGATAGGATTGCTATTTATGCAACCCAATTTAAGCAATTATCTTATGCAGTTAAAGGCTAAATGTCAGTATTTAACTGCGTAAGTGCTGACTCTGCTCCCAGAATGCCCACGTTAGCAATAGGGCTGTTTGGAGGAAATTAGCTGATGATTATAGAACAGCAATTTTAGAAGCTAAGAAGGTTTACTTTTCCTAATTATTTCTAAAAGTTCCCAGTAGATCTAGGGCTGTTTTTTTTATTAACTAAACATTTGTTCACAACTTCTCAGGGAACCACAAAAATCTCTATTTTTCTATTAAATTATGAAGTGTTTTCAGATTGTTTCCATGAAAACATTGTTAAAATACAAGCTGGACTAGATGTACAATGTGATAAACCTGCTGATCATAATTTGTCTTTGCTGTTGTTCAATCAATCTACTGGTGGTGCTCAACATGTTTCAATGAGCACATTTAGGGAAGTTTCCTTCAAAGAACTAGTTGTTCTGGCTAGCTCTCTTTGTCCTTCTGCCTCATTGCTAGATCCTTGCCTTCAGTTTCACTGATGAGTGTCAAGGAAGTTGTAGTTCTGTCTCTTTTTTTTTTTTTACCACAGATTAACGAATCTTTGAGACTTGCAGGCTTATTTTCGAAAGAGAAGGAAGCCCATCTTTCGACAAAAATCACAAGATGGGCGTCCTTCTCACAGGGTCACGAAAATTGGCATAATCGAAAGCCGATTTTGGGCGTCCTCAACTGCTTTCCGTCGTGGGGATGACCAAAGTTCACGGGGACGTGTCGGAGGCGTAGCAAAGGCGGGACTGGGGCGTGCCTAACACATGGGCGTCCTCGACCGATAATGGAAAAAAGAAGAGCGTCCCCGATGAACACTTGGACAACTTTACCTGGTCCTTTTTTTCTTACGACCAAGCCACAAAAATGTGCCCTAAATGACCAGATGACCACTGGAGGGAATTGGGGATGAACTCCCCTTACTCCCCAAGTGGTCACTAACACTCTCCCACCCTCAAAAAAAATAAAAAAAAAATATTTTTTCCAGCCTCTATGCCAGCCTCAAATATCATACCCAGCTCCATGACAGCAGTATGCAGGTCCCTGGAGCAGTTTTAGTGGGTACTGCAGTGCACTTCAGGCAGGCAGACCCAGGCCCATCCCCCCCTATCTGTTACACTTGTGGTGATAAATGTGAGCCCTTCAAAACCCACCTGAAACCCACTGTACCCACATGTAGGTGTCCCCCTTTACCCCTTAGGGCTATGGTAGTGGTGTACAGTTGTGGGGAGTGGGTTTTGGGAGGGGCTTGGGGGGCTCAGCACACAAGGTAAGGGAGCTATGCACCTGGGAGCAATTTCTGAAGTCCACTGCAGTGCCCCCTAGGGTGCCCGGTTGGTGTCCTGGCATGTCAGAGGGAACAGTACACTATGAATGCTGGCTCCTTCCATGACCAAAGGGCTTGGATTTGGTCATTTCTGAGATGGGCGTCCTTAGTTTCCATTATCGCTGAAAATCAGAAATGACCAAGTCTAAGGACAACCATCTCTAAGGTCGACCTAAATGTTGAGATTTGGGCATCCCCGACCGTATTATCAAATTGAAAGATGGACGTCCATCTTGTTTCGATAGTACGGGTTTCCCCGCCCCCTTCACGGGGACGTCCTGTGAGGACGTCCTCAGAAACACTTGGGCGTCCCCTTCAATTATGCCCCTCTATATCTTTTTTGAGATACGGCATCCAGAATTGAATGCAATACTCAATGTGTGGTTGCACTATGGAAAGATACAGAGGCGTTATAATATTCTTGGTCTTATTTTGCATCCTTTTCCTAATAATTCCTAGCATCCTGTTTGCTTTTTTGGTCTCCGCAGCACACTGGAGAGAAGATTTTATCATATTATCTCCAATGACACCTATATCTTTTTTTTGAGTTCTGACTCCTAAGGTGGACCTCAGCATTAGGTAACTATGATTCAGATTATTCCTTCCAAAGTGCATCATTTTGCATTTGTCCACATTAAATTTCATCTGCCATTTGGAGGCTCAGTCTTCCAGATTCTTAAGTCTCCCTGCAATTTTTCACAATCCACGTATGTTTTGAGAACTTTGAATAGTTTTGTGTCATCTGCAAATTTAATCACCTCATTGTTCTGATTTCCAGATCATTTTTAAATATGTTAAAGAGCACCGGTCCCAGTAGAGATCCCTTCGGCACTCCACTATTCACCCTCCTCCATTGAAAAAAATGTCCATATAACCCTACCCTCTATTTTCTGTCCAATAACCAATTCCTTATCCACAGAAGGAGATTGCCTCCTTTCCCATGACTTTTTAATTTTCTCAGGAATCTCTCATTATGAACTTTGTCAAAAACTTTCTGAAAATCTAGCTACATTCCATGAACCAGCTCACCTTTATTGACTTGTTTATTCACGCCTTCAAAGAAATGAAGCAAATTACTAAGGCAAAATCCATGCTGATTCTGTCCCATTTGACCATGTTTGTCTATGTGTTCCATAATTTTATTCTTTGTAATAATTTCAACTATTTTGAATGGCACTGAAGTTAGGCTTACTGGTCTGTAATTTCCTGGATCACCCCTGGCACCCTTTTTAAAAATTGGTGTTACAAACGCCACCTTCCAATCTTCAGGTACTATGGACAATTTTAACTACAGGTTACAGATCACTAACAGCAGATCAGAAATTTATGTTTTGAGTCTTTTAGTACCCTGGGGTGTATGCCATCCGGTCCAGGTGATTTGGCTCAGTACATCTTCCAGGCTGATCGAGATTTCTTTCAGTTTCTCTGCATCTTGGGTTATGGGGTTCATATTCATACCTTTGCCAATGACATCCAATTACATGTTCCTTTAGGTGCTTCTTGAGGTGATCAGTTAGACAAATTGTTGTCTTGTTTAAATGCTATATAGAACTGGATAACTTTGAATAAACTTCAATAGAATACAGCAAAAATTGAATTCCTACGGGTCTATAAAGAGAGTTTCTCTTACCCTCGTACTGTACTAGTATGGGATGGATCCACTATATTAGCTAAGGACCAGGTGTGTAATCTAGGAGTTGATTTGGATTTGAATTCCATTTCTCATGTTGTTAGCTGTTCTTTGTATAATTTTCCTCAGCTTTCCTTCATGCGTCTTTAGTTCTCTGCTTCTGATTTTGCTCAAAAAGGTCTTAAAAGACTTAAATGAGTGCTAAATGTGGCTGCTCGTCTCTTATCTAATTCTGCTATGTCTTGTCATATTACTCCTATCCTTTTGTCTTTGCATATTGGCTATCTCTTGAGAAGTGCTGTTCCTTCAAATTCCCGGTTTTGGCTTTTAAAGTTTTTCATCGGACAGCGTCAAAATATTTTTTGAAGAAATTATTATTATTATTATGACATTTGTATCCCACATTATCCCGAACAAGCTCAGGTTCAATGTGGCTTACATTCAAGAAAAAAACATCAAAAATATAGTACAGTCAGATAATTAATTTCAACATTTTAACATGATGGCAACATGAATTTATTGTCTTTTGATAAGATATGTACTTAATAGAAAACACTTTAGTAATTTATGAAATCTCAGATGATCTTCTAAGTACTTTGATTGCTTGGGTAGAGAATTCCAAAGTTTGGTACTCTGACATGTGAAGCCTGCAACAAGGACTGATTTGTAAGAAAGACCTTTGCAGTTTGGATAATGGAGCGTGAGGTATTCTCTAGATGTTTTTATTGTATTATGTGAAGGTAAATCAATTAGTTTTTGCATGTAGGAGGGTGATAAACCATATAAGATTTGGTAAACAGTCACATATTTTAAAGGTGATCCTGGCGTTTATTGGAAGCCTTCTCAAAGCGAGGAGCACTTCATACAAGGCGGGCAGCAGTATTTTGTGCTTCTGTAATTTTTTAAGGAGTGAGATTTTAATGCTCACATATATAAATTACCTGTTTATATATCCACTAGTAAAAAAGGCCCGTTTCTGACACAAATGAAACGGGCGCTAGCAAGGTTTTCCTCGGAGTGTGTGTGTTTGGGAGAGTGTATGTGAGAGTGAGTGTTTGAGAGTCAGAGTGAAAGTGTGAGTCCATCCATGCTCCTCTGTCACCTGGCCCCTCCATTCATCCCTATCCAGCAATTCCGCTGTCTCCCTGAGGCCTGCCCTGCAATCCATATGCATCCATGGCCATCTGTCCCCTCCATTCATCCCTATCCAGCAATTCCCCTCTCCATGAGTCCTGCCCTTCCAATCCATGCCCATCCATGCTCCTTTGTCACCTGGCCCCTCCATTTTTCCCTATCCAGCATTTCCCCTCTCTGCCTGAGGCCTGCCCTGCAATCCATATCCATCCATGGCCATCTGTCCCCTCCATTCATCCCTATCCAGCAATTCCCCTCTCCCTGAGTCCTGCCCTTCCAATCCATGCCCATCCATGCTCATCTGTCACCTGGCCCCTCCATTTTTCCCTATCCAGCATTTCCCCTCTCTGCCTGAGGCCTGCCCTGCAATCCATATCCATCCATGGCCATCTGTCCCCTCCATTCATCCCTATTCAGCAATTCCCGTCTCCCTGAGTCCTGCCCTTCCAATCCATGCCCATCCATGCTCATCTGTCACCTGGCCCCTCCATTTTTCCCTATCCAGCAATTGCCCTGTCTCCCTGAGGCCTGCCCTGCAATCCATATCCATCCATGCCCATCTGTCCCCTCTATTCATCCCTATCCAGCAATTTCCCTCTCTCCCTGAGTCCTGCCCTCCCAATCCATGGCCATCCATGCTCCTCTGTCCCCTGCCCCCTCCATTCATCCCTTTCCAGCAATTGCCCTCTCTCCCTGAGCCCTGCCCTCCCAATCCATGCCCATCCATGCTCCTCTGTCCCCTGCCGCCTCCATTCATCCTTTTCCAGCAAGTCCCCTGTCTCCCTTCCATGACCCCCCCTTGCATCCATGCTCCTCTCTCTCCCATGTCCCAGCCTGGGCCGCCCTCTTCTTCCCCCCCCCCTTCGCATCCATGGTGTCGTTTCTCCCCTGCCCTCCCGCTCCCATTGTTTTTCTTTTGTGGCCACCCTCTTCGCTCCCCCCAACATGGTTTTTATTTTTTTTTCTTGTTTTTAAATGTACCTCCGTGGTTCCGGCAGCGAAGCGTCAGGGAAGGAGGCGGTGCTCCCGACGTCTAGGTTTCCCTTCGCTGTGTTCCGCCTTCTTTTGACGTCATCCTTGACGTCAGAAGAAGGCGGAACACAGCGAAGGGAAGGCTAGACGTTGAGAGTGCCGCCTCCTTCCCTGACGCTTCGCTGCCGAGCGTTGCGATTGGATGAGTGTCATTGCTCCGCCCTCGACGTCATCACGTTTGACGCGTGGGCGGGGCAGACACAATGCGATCTCACCCCCTTCACTTTTGGCTAACAGAGGCTTCATTCGAACGTTGGAGGTGCGTTTTATATAGAGAGATTCTTTACATTCGCAAAGCAAGAGACATTTTTTCTATTCCCTCTGCTAATTCTTTAAGGCTTGAATGTGCCTACAGGCAGGCATATTCTTATTCTTTGGCTTTTCTATGGAGTAGTATTCCTTCACATATTAGGAATACTGATGATCTTTTAGAATTTTGTAGAAGTATTAAAACTTTTTTGTTTAGTTTTTAGCTATATTGTTCATTTTTGGGGATTTACATGGGTACATTTTCAGTTTGTTTTATGGGACAGGATTCATGATTTATAATTTTATATTTCATTATATTTGTATTGTCATTTATTTTGCTGTTTTTATTATGTAAATCTTGTAACCTATTCTGGGTGTAATTGATAGAGTAGGCTAAATATATGAATGACTGGATAAATAAATACATTCATCGTCCCTAGCCAATTAAGTGCTGCTGAGTATTGGCGGTTAGCCACAGACAAGCAATATAATGGAGCAGGAGCCTCTCCTGCCAGCTTTAATCATTTTGAATATTGGCCAACCAACTTTTACACATTCTCCCCCGGATTCCATGTAGCTATAACAATGCGCCTAACTTAACAAGCTTAACAAGCTAATGAGCTGATAACAGCACTTCAGCAACATTGAGCACTAATTGGCACTGATTAGAATTTAGGCGAAGAAGTCGCTAAGCATATTCTGTAACAATGTGCGCCGAACTTCTAAGGCACCCAGGCAAAAAGGGGCACGCTTATGGGCGGGGAAAGGGTGTTTCGTGGGTATTAAATTTACACGCCTATAGAATATGGCCCAGTGCACCTAAATCTACGTGCTAGGATTTACACCATGTTTTTGCTGGTGTAAATGGATGTGTGTACATAAGTAATGCCACACTGGGAAAAGACCAAGGGTCCATCGAGCCCAGCATCCTGTCCACGACAGCGGCCAATCCAGGCCAAGGGCACCTGGCAAGTTTCCCAAACGTACAAACATTCTATACATGTTATTCCTGGAATTGTGGATTTTTCCCAAGTCCATTTAGTAGCGGTTTATGGACTTGTCCTTTAGGAAACCATCTAACCCCCTTTTAAACTCTGCCAAGCTAACCGCCTTCAACACGTTCTCCGGAAACAAATTCCAGAGTTTAATTACGCGTTGGGTGAAGAAATATTTTCTCCGATTTGTTTTAAATTTACTACACTGTAGTTTCATCGCATGCCCCCTAGTCCTAGTATTTTTGGAAAGCGTGAACAGACGCTTCACAACCACCTGTTCCACTCCACTCATTATTTTATATACCCCTATCATGTCTCCCATCTCTTCTCCAAGCTGTAGGTTTAGGTGCTGAAATATCAACAAGCTGTAGGTTTAGGTGCTGAAATATCAACTCAGCATATTCTATAATTGGCACCTAAATCTAGTTATAGAATGTGCTTAGTTGGCACTGATTTCAGCGCTGATATTTTTAGGCACTATATATAGAATCTCCCCCTCTGTGCATAGACATACGATTGTAATGTGGGCAGAGCCAAGGTGGAGTTGTACTAGTACTACTACTTATCATTTCTATAGCACTACCTGACATACGCAGCACTGTACACAGACTTATTTATTTACTTAGATTTATTAACCACCTTTATGAAGAGATTCACCCAAGGTGGTGTACAGTAGGTACAGTTGAACATCAAACTTACAATTTTGTTTACAGCATAACAATAGTAAAATGAACAAGTAAAGGGCATAGGCAGAATGAAAGAGGAAAACTTGAAAGCAGCAAACTGAAACCTAATAATAGGATCACCATGAAACAGGATCAAAAATATACATAGTTAACAGCATTGAAATTCAAATAACAGAGATGTAATAAGATGTAAGGATAATACTAATGAAATATCTAATAAGCACACAATTAGAACATTCAAATAACATTTCTACGATACTAATGCTTTTCTACAGTACAGCTTACCATATTACATATTACTGTACACAAACATATAAGAGACTTATCTCTGCTTAACAGAGCTTACAATGTATTCAAGATGAACAAAAAGGACAAAAAAAGGGAGTTTCATTTATTATGGGAATGATTAAAACAACATGGGCATTGAACAAGCGTACATGCATCTTTTACAGAATTTTCAATGTGTACTCATAAAGGACACACACGCATTTATTCCTTCTTTGCAGCAGGGGCAAATTTGTTTGAGAGCATTCATGTGCCACTGAGGGTCATTGTATGCAATACATGAATGAAATACAAACAGGCGTATGCTACTACCTTTGCGTACAAAAGCACACAATATTGGAACGCACTACCCATGACCCTGAAAACCATAACCAATCTAACAAGCTTTCGCAAAGCTCTGAAAACACATCTCTTCAACAGAGCCTACAAAAGTCACCCTCAATGAAACATATCATTCCTTAAACTACATAAGGCACCTCTACAACACCTCTCACACGACCCTACCTAACACCTTTCCATCTGAATTCCTCTTTCACCTCAGCTTATGATTGACTGTTTTTGTTCTTTCAAATCATGTAACGACGTTTTCATTTCCATACCCTGTAAGCCACATTGAGCCTGCAAAAAGGTGGGAAAATGTGGGGTGCAAATACAATAAATAAATCTATTTTATAAAGGCAATATCGAGGCCCACGTGCCCTTATAAAATAGGCCATACAAAGCTCTCACACAATTTACACCTAATAGTGCATTTGAAAGGTATTAATCCGCAAACGAACCTTTTCCGGAGATGGGAGGGCAGTAGAACGAGAGGACATGATATGAGAGTGAAGGGGGGCAGGCTCAAGAAAAATGTCAGGAAGTATTTTTTCACGGAGAGAGTGGTAGATACTTGGAATGCCCTCCCACGGGAGGTGGTGGAGATGAAAACGGTAGCGGAATTCAAGCATGCGTGGGATAAACATAAAGGAATCCTGTGCAGAAGGAATGGATCCTCAGAAGCTTAGCCGAGATTGGGAGGCGGGGCTGGTGTTTGGGTGGTGGGGCTAGTTCTGGGCAAGACTTCTACGGTCTGTGTCCTGAAAATGGCAGATACAAATCAAGGTAAGGTATACACAAGAAGTAGCACATATGAGTTTATCTTGTTGGGCAGACTAGATGGACCGTGCAGGTCTTTTTCTGCCGTCATCTACTATGTTACTATGCTCTCACACAAAGTCTTGCTTTTTCTAAAAGCTCATGGTGAGTTATATTCAGGCAATTCCCTGTCCAAATGGGCTACAGTCTTGTTGTAACTGAGGCAATGGAGGTTGAAGTGGCATGCCCACGGTCACAAAGTCATCAGTGAGAGAGTGGTATGTGCACTCTGGTTTCCCTGGCTATCTTATGATGTTTCTACCTTTTACACGTGAATACTGTGGATAATTTAATAAAACATGCTTTACAGGTGAAAAAAGCGTAAATATAAAATGATCCTTCATGTCTGTTTTCCCCAGATTCAGGGCCACTGAGGGGGGGGGGGGGGCAGAATTCCCCAGGCCTGGGCCTCCAAGGGGGGCCCGGTGCTGGAGTCTCTCTCTCTCTCTCCTGCCCCTGACGGGACCCAAGTGATCACATTCCGACAGGAGCAGGAGAGAGAAAACTCCGGTGCCTCCACAAGGCCCCCCTTGGAGGCTGGGAGGATCCAAAGGAGCACCTCCAGGGTTGCTCTTCTGCCCAGCTGAGCGACTGCTTTTCCTCTCAGGCACGCATGCTCAATTTTGAAACCGCGCATGCCCTGAGAGAAAAAGCAGCCACAGGGGCAGGCAATCGGCAGAAGAGCAGCGCTGGAGGACGACGTCTTCTGCTGGCGGGGTCTCGGGATCCCCACCAGCCAACAAGGTATTTCAGTTGTGGCAGCGATCTGAGGGGAGGGAACAGCGGTGACGATTGTGAGGGGGGGCGCCAGTGATTCGGGGGGCAGCCAATGCGATACGGGGGGAGTTGTGGCTGCCCTGGGCCCAGTTCAGTCTCTCGGCGGCCCTGCCCAGATTTTCTAACTGCAGCTTACTTGGTTACAGTATGAGCACAAAAATGTAGTGTTTGTTAAAAAGAAACTCATTCTGTTATTCAGATACCAAGATATGAAGTGATGTTTGTAAGTGCTTTGTAAAACATGCTGCTTATCTTTATGAATGACTTGTGCTTTGCAGGTCAGCTAGAGAAAGCTGTTGAGCATTTTGAAGCATTCTATAACCTGACATTGGGGCGGATATGGAAGGATGAGACAGGCCGTACTCAACACACAGTGGCCTGCGAAAATCTCTGGAGGATTTACGCATTACTAGCCGACAAAATGCTAGAAAATAAAGAACACCAACAGGCCATCAGAATTCTATCAAAAGCTTTTGCAGTGGCAAAGGAAGGTGGGTGGAAAACAGCACTCTCCAATTTCTTTAAGGTGCGGGCCCTGGTTTTCCCAGGAGTAATCTAAAAATCATCAAATGTTTGACTGGGTGGTTATATCCTATGGAAGTGAAAGACAAATGTCATCAATTTGCTTGCAAATCTCACTGTAAAACACTATTGTCTGTTAGCTGACAGTAAGACATCCATTGGTTTCTTGAAACCTTAATCTGCACAAAATAATTTTTTTATTTTATTTTATTTATAACTTTTACAATTATAGTCAAGCAAAGCTTGTTTTGAAAAGCAATACATTTCACATATAGTTTAGTCAGGAATACAATATTATTAAAGCAACGGTTTTGAAATTTCTCGCTCAAGTCCACATATTTGGAGCAAGATATTAAGAAATGGAATATATATTAGGCAAAAATTTCAAGATTAAAGCAAACAAAAAGCTAACAGGTAACATTACTCAGTGTTAAATTTCTCAATGCGCACAAAATAATTAAAAAAAATTCAAAAACTGCAGAAAACGGTGTTATAAAATAAGGGGTCCATTATTCGAAGCTGGTATCAAAAGTAGATGGTAAGAAGTCAAGCTTAGTTGATATTATCATTACTTGATACCGTGCATTACAGAACACTTTTGACTATTTTATTGTGCACAAACCATTAGGTAATAATGAAAATAAGTTTATATTCTTCTTGGTTTTCTATTCAAATGGATCAGTTAGTGGCTGTGAAACAACGTTGTCAAGACAGTATCCATTAAGTAGTTATGGCATACTGAAATAAATGCAAGACTTGCTGAAAAATGTGTTTGACATCTAGGATAAGTGATTTGCTTCCTTATGCTAAGGATGGGAGGTCAGGGAGAGCTTGTGGATGCTTATTAGATTAAGACATTTACTAATGCAATGCAGAGTTTTATTTTGGGTGGTATGATAAGCAGAGAAATGAATCTTCCTATTCTCAGTCAGAAACACACAGGCTTGCATTAACTTCTTTCTGTTGGGGTAGTGTCTCCAAATGGGTTACTTATGTGCATACCATGACAGTAATCAACCTCATTCCTAAGCCAAGTATGTTAAAAATGATCTCAAGTATGCAAATTTAATTTCAGTATTCGCCTTAATACTTGCATAGTGGTAAGGACAGCTTGTTTATGGAGTTCATAGGATGTAGCATACATAGAAATTTTAGCAGGGTGTACTTTGATCCGCGCTGCTTCTTGTGCTGGCTGGCTCAAAAGGGGGTTGACTGTTCCCTCCCCTGTCCCTTTTATACTTCTCACGCCCCTCCTCTTCGTCTCTGCCCTTCACCTTCTTAACCCTTTCCTTACTTTCTGCCTGAACCTCTTCCCTGACCCTATCTCCTTCTATCCCTCCCTTCCTTCCTTTTGTTCCCCTGGCCTTCCGCCTGTTCGTGTGTGGCATTCCCTTAAGAGGGTCTGCCTTCTTCTTTTCATCAAGCCAGTGGTACATCTAATCCTTTCCTCAGGGATGCCATATTAATGTTCAAGGGATACTCAGGGCTGGCCAAAGGCTATTAGACTATGTAGACAAAACTTCAACAGTAACACCCTTCCCCCACTCCCATAGTTGCACCTTCAACCATGCTGCCCAAGCCCTCGGTAGTCAAGCACTTCCCATTTCTCTCTCTTTCCCTACGCCCCTACCTTACAGGTGGCCATCATCTCCCCTTCTCCTCTAACCCCTCCCAGTTGGCCAGCTTCTCATATCCCCTTCCCTTGCCTGACCCCCATATGCAGCATTCCTCCCTTTCTCTTCTTGTTGACAGGTATGCCACTGCCATCCCTACTCCCCCCCCCCCCCCCCCCCCTCTGATGTAGACTTCTTGTCGGAGGGAGACAAGACAAAGTGGCGCATTAGCTTGGATCTGTGGTCTGTGCAGCACTGATTCTTCTTTAATCTTCCAGCCAGCCCAGGAGGAGGTAGGGGGCAGCAGCACAGGCAGACCCAGCAACAACAAGAGAAGTAGGACAAGGCTCTGACACATGCCAGAGTGCACTGCCTCTTTTGCCTATTCTGCCTAGTGGCTAGGATGGCCATGGGGATACTCACAAAAGTCTTTCCTCCTCTGTCACTCAGTAACATACACTCTCGTGGAAGGGCCAAGAAGTATAGTCCCAAGCTTGCCAGTAACAGAGTCTATTGTGTTATGTTTCAACTATAGACTTGTGGAAACAAAGACTTTCTTAGAGGAGGTCTTTTTTTCCGTGGGTATACAGCATTGATTAAATACGATCTCTGTCTCTTAAATACACTTCTCCTTCATGATTGTCTGTGCATAAGTACATAAGCATCGCCATAATTCTCCGAGGACAAGCAGGCTGCTTGTTCACACTGATGGGTGACGTCCACGGCAGCCCCTCCAATCAGAAACTTCACTAACAAAGGCCTTTGCTAGCTCTCGCACGCCCATGCGCACCGCGCATGCGCGGCCGTCTTCCCGCCCGAACCGGCTCGTGTTCGTCAGTCTTCTTTTGTCCGCGCTCGGGACAGTCGTGTTTTACCGCCGTTTCGTGCCCCTCAAGTTGACTCTCGCGCGTCTTCGCAATTTCGCTAAAAAAAAAGAGAGACCATTGGTCTTTGTCCCTTCCCGTGTGTCCAGTTGTTTCCCCGACGTGTTTCCTTTCGCTTTCGGGGTAGGCCTTTTTTTGTGGCCTCGGTACGGGTTTTTTCTCTCTCCCTTATTTTTGTTGCCCTTCGTCACCATCGCGAATTTTGATTTCGCCGGCGTGATTTTTCCGCCCATGTCATCGAAGTCTCCCAGCGGCTTCAAGAAGTGCACCCAGTGCGCCCGGGTAATCTCGCTCACTGATAGGCACGCTTCGTGTCTTCAGTGTCTGGGGGCTGGGCACCGCCGCAAGCCTGCAGTCTTTGTGCTCTTTTACAGAAGAGGACTCAGGTAGCGAGATTGGCCCAGTGGAACGTGTTGTTCTCGGGCTCTTCGTTGACAACAGCACCGGAGGCATCGAGTGCATCGACGTCGACAGCATCGAAGTCTTCGACCTTGGCATCGACTGCATCGACTGCATCGAGGTTTCGACCCTCTGCATCGTCGGTACCGAGACATCGGAAGGCTGCGTCAGCGTCGGTGGTACCGGAACCTCCGCTGTTGCTGATGTCGTCGGACGGTGGTGCTTCATCTGGAGTGCAGGTGAGGGCTGTCCATTCCCCTGCTGGTGGCGGTGAGCCTTCGGGTGGGTCTCCCCCTACCCTGAGGGCTCCTGCGGTACAGCCCCCCGAGACCGACCTTCTTTGGCCTCGGCCCCGAGGAAGAGACGGTTAGATTCTACGTCCTTCTCGTCAGTACCGGGAAACTCCGGTGACATGCTTCGTTTGAAGAAATCAAAGAAGCATTGACACCGGTCTCCTTCACGCGTCGGTACCGAGAGCTCTGGGTCGCCGAGGGAGTCGGCACCCAGTAGGCATCAGCACCGGGAGGATCGCTCACCCTCTGTTCAGGAGGTGTCGATGCGCTCCACCTTGGACAACCCGGAACCGCCTCCACGCCCGGAACAGACTCTGACCTCGACGCCTGCATCGGCTTCCATGTCTTTCTCCACAGCCGCTCTGCACGAGAGTCTCCGGGCCGTTCTCCCAGAGATCCTGGGAGAGCTGTTGCGCCCTTCCCCTCCGGTACCGGGGGTGCCTGCACCACCGGTACCGTCGAGTGAGGCGCCGGCTGGCCCTTTGCCCGGGGTGAGGTCTCCGACATCTGCGGTCGCCTCCCAGGAAGACTCCCCGACAACGTCGGTGGAGGGAGCTTCGCCGGTGCTGGCGAGGGAGTCTACCTCTCGACGCTCCCACCGTGGCCGTGTTTCCATGGAGTCGAGTTGGGCACGGCTTCAGACACAGGTTCATGAACTTGTGTCTGATACCGATGGTGAGGCCTCGTGGGAGGAGGAGGAGGACATCAGATATTTCTCTGACGAGGAGTCTGATGGCCTTCCTTCTGATCCCACTCCCTCCCCTGAAAGGCAGCTTTCTCCTCCCGAGAGTCTGTCTTTCACGGCCTTTGTCCGGGAGATGTCTACAGCCATCCCCTTCCCGGTGGTTGTGGAGGATGAGCCCAGGGCTGAAATGTTTGAGCTCTTGGACTATCCTTCTCCACCTAAGGAAGCATCCACAGTACCCATGCATCATGTCCTAAAAAAGACATTGCTGGCGAACTGGACCAAGCCTCTAACTAATCCCCACATTCCCAAGAAGATCGAGTCCCAGTACCGGATCCATGGGGACCCAGAGCTGATGCGCACTCAGTTGCCTCACGACTCTGGTGTGGTGGATCTGGCCCTAAAGAAGGCTAAGAGTTATAGGGAGCATGCTTCGGCGCCCCGGGCAAGGACTCTAGAACCTTAGACTCCTTTGGGAGGAAGGCCTACCATTCTTCTATGCTCGTGGCCAAGATTCAGTCCTACCAGCTCTACACGAGCATCCATATGCGGAACAATGTGCGGCAGTTGGCGGGCTTGGTGGACAAGCTCCCTCCTGAGCAAGCCAATCCGTTTCAGAAGGTGGTCAGGCAGCTGAAGGCGTGCAGAAAATTCCTGGCCAGAGGGGTCTACGATACCTTTGATGTTGCGTCCAGGGCTGCTGCTCAAGGTGTGGTGATGCGCAGACTCTCATGGTTGCGTGGCTCCGACCTGGAGAATAGGATCCAGCAGCGGATTGCAGACTCCCCTTGCCGAGCGGACAACATTTTTGGAGAGAAAGTCGAACAGGTGGTAGAACAGCTCCACCAGCGGGATACCGCTTTCGACAAGTTCTCCCACCAGCAGCCTTCAGCATCTACCTCCTCAGGTAGACGTTTTTATGGGGGAAGGAGGGCTGTTCCCTACTCTTCTGGTAAGCGTAGGTACAATCCTCCTTCTCGACAGCCTGCGGCCCAGGCTAAGCCCCAGCGCGCTCGCTCTCGTCAGCATCGTGCGCCTCAGCAAGGCCCCACGGCTCCCCAGCAAAAGCAGGGGACGAGCTTTTGACTGGCTCCAGCAGAGCATAGCCGACATCAACGTGTCCGTGCCGGGCGATCTGCCGGTCGGGGGGAAGGTTAAACGTTTTTCACCAAAGGTGGCCTCTTATAACCTCCGACCAGTGGGTTCTTCAAATAGTCCGGCAAGGATACACCCTCAATTTGGCCTCAAAGCCTCCAAATTGCCCACCGGGAGCTCAGTCCTACAGCTTCCAGCATCTGGGCAAAAAGGGCTGGGATTCTATTCCAGGTACTTCCTTGTGGAAAAGAAAACAGGGGGGATGCGTCCCATCCTAGACCTAAGGGCCCTGAACAAATATCTGGTCAAGGAAAAGTTCAGGATGCTTTCCCTGGGCACCCTTCTTCCCATGATTCAGGAAAACGATTGGCTATGCTCTCTGGACTTGAAGGACGCCTACACACACATCCCGATATTGCCAGCTCACAGGCAGTATCTGCGATTTCAGCTGGGCACACGTCACTTTCAGTACTGTGTGCTACCCTTTGGGCTCGCCTCTGCACCCAGGGTGTTCACGAAGTGCCTGGCTGTAGTAGCAGCAGCGCTTCGCAGGCTGGGAGTGCATGTGTCCCCTTATCTCGACGATTGGCTGGTGAAGAACACATCCGAGGCAGGAGCTCTACAGTCCATGCAGATGACTATTCGACTCCTGGAGCTACTGGGGTTTGTGATAAATTATCCAAAGTCCCATCTTCTCCCAGTACAGAGACTCGAATTCATAGGAGCTCTGCTGGATTCTCGGACGGCTCGTGCCTATCTTCTGGAGACAAGGGCCAACACTCTGTTGTCCCTCGTCTCCCGGGTACGAGCGTCTCAGCAGATCACAGATCGGCAGATGTTGAGATTGCTGGGCCACATGGCCTCCACAGTTCATGTGACTCCCATGGCTCATCTTTACATGAGATCTACTCAATGGACCCTAGCTTCCCAGTGGTTTCAAGCTGCTGGGGATCTAGAAGACGTGATCCACCTGTCCATGAGTTTTCTCAAATCCCTGTATTGGTGGACGATTTGGTCCAATTTGACTCTGGGACGCCCTTTCCAACTTCCTCAGCCACAAAAAGTGCTGACTACGGATGCGTCTCTCCTGGGGTGGGGAGCTCATGTCGATGGGCTTCACACCCAGGGAAGCTGGTCCCTCCAGGAACAAGGGCTACAGATCAATCTCCTGGAGTTACGAGTGGTCTGGAACGCTCTGAAGGCTTTCAGAGATCGGCTGTCCCACCAAATTATCCAAATTCAGACAGACAACCAGGTTGCCATGTATTACATCAACAAGCAGGGGGGCACCGGATCTCGCCCCCTGTGTCAGGAGGCCGTCAGCATGTGGCTATGGGCTCGCCGTCACGGCATGTTGCTCCAAGCCAAATATCTGGCAGGCGTAAACAACAGTCTGGCCGACAGGTTGAGCAGGATTATGCAACCTCACGAGTGGTCGCTCAACTCCAGAGTAGTGCGCCAGATCTTCCAGGTGTGGGGCACCCCCTTGGTAGATCTCTTTGCATCTCGAGCCAACCACAAGGTCCCTCAGTTCTGTTCCAGACTTCAGGCCCACAGCAGACTAGCATCGGATGCCTTCCTGCTGGATTGGGGGGACGGCCTGCTGTATGCTTATCCTCCCATACCTCTGGTGGGGACGACTTTGTTGAAACTCAAACAAGACCGAGGCACCATGATTCTGATTGCTCCTTTTTGGCCACGTCAGATCTGGTTCCCTCTCCTTCTGGAGTTGTCCTCCGAAGACCCGTGGAGATTGGAGTGTTTTCCGACCCTCATCACACAGGACGAAGGGGCGCTTCTGCATCCCAACCTCCAGTCTCTGGCTCTCACGGCCTGGATGTTGAGAGCGTAGACTTTGCCTCTTTGGGTCTGTCGGAGGGTGTCTCCCGTGTCTTGCTTGCTTCCAGAAAAGATTCCACTAAGAGGAGTTACTTCTTTTTATGGAGGAGGTTTGCCGTCTGGTGTGACAGCAAGGCCTTAGATCCTCGCTCCTGTCCTACACAGACCCTGTTTGAATACCTTCTGCACTTGTCTGAGTCTGGTCTCAAGACCAACTCTGTAAGGGTTCACCTTAGCGCAATCAGTGCATACCATTACCGTGTGGAAGGGAAGCCGATCTCAGGACAGCCTTTAGTTGTTCGCTTCATGAGAGGTTTGCTTTTGTCAAAGCCCCCCGTCAAACCTCCTACAGTGTCATGGGATCTCAATGTCGTTCTCACCCAGCTGATGAAACCTCCTTTTGAGCCACTGAACTCCTGCCATCTGAAGTACTTGACCTGGAAGGTCATTTTCTTGGTGGCAGTTACTTCAGCTCGTAGAGTCAGTGAGCTTCAGGCCCTGGTAGCCCAGGCCCCTTACACCAAGTTTCATCATAACAGAGTAGTCCTCCGCACTCACCCTAAGTTCTTGCCGAAGGTAGTGTCGGAGTTCCATCTGAACCAGTCAATTGTCTTGCCAACATTCTTTCCCCGTCCTCATTCCTGCCCTGCTGAACGTCAGCTGCACACATTGGACTGCAAAAGAGCATTGGCATTCTATCTGGAGCGGACACAGCCCAACAGACAGTCCGCCCAATTGTTTGTTTCTTTTGATCCCAACAGGAGGGGAGTGGCTGTGGGGAAACGCACCATTTCTAATTGGCTAGCAGATTGCATTTCCTTCACTTATGCCCAGGCTGGGCTGGCTCTTGAGGGTCATGTCACGGCTCATAATGTTAGAGCCATGGCAGCGTCAGTGGCCCACTTGGAGTCAGCCACTATTGAAGAGATTTGCAAAGCTGCGACGTGGTCATCTGTCCACACATTCACATCTCATTACTGCCTGCAGCAGGATACCCGACGCGACAGTCGGTTCGGGCAGTCAGTGCTTCAGAATCTGTTCGGGGTTTAGAATCCAACTCCACCCCCCTAGGCCCATGTTTTATTCTGTTCCAGGCTACACTCTCAGTTAGTTGGATAAGTTGTTAGGTCAATCTCAGTTATGTCATCGCCGTTGCGAGGCCCAATTGACCATGTTTGTTGTTTTGAGTGAGCCTGGGGGGCTAGGGATACCCCATCAGTGAGAACAAGCAGCCTGCTTGTCCTCGGAGAAAGCGAATGCTACATACCTGTAGAAGTTATTCTCTGAGGACAGCAGGCTGATGTTTCTCACAAACCCGCCCGCCTCCCCTTTGGAGTTGTGTCTTCCCTTGTCTTTGTCTTGCTACATATGGGACTGACGAACACGAGCCGGTTCGGGCGGGAAGACGGCCGTGCATGCGCGGTGCGCATGGGCACGCGAGAGCTAGCAAAGGCCTTTGCTAGTGAAGTTTCCGATTGGAGGGGCTGCCGTGGACGTCACCCATCAGTGAGAACAATCAGCCTGCTGTCCTCAGAGAATACCTTCTACAGGTATGTAGCATTCGCTTTGGTCTATCAAGCCCAGTATCTTGTTTTCAATAGTGGTCAATCCAGGGCAGAAGTACCTGGCAAGATCCCAAAGAATAAAACAGAGTTGTTGTATTCCATAATAGCAATTGAACTCTGCCCAACTAGGAGCAGACAGGAATAAGATGACATTAAATTGCTGGGGACCAGAAGAAAATGAAAGGAAGAGAGGAAATGATGTCAGTATTGCCGGGGAGCTGTTGGGTGATGTTGCTCGAATGGTATTGGAAACATGCAGAGATGTATTGGCAATTAAGGTGTGTTCTAGGTGAAAAGAAAAGTTACATGTAAAATCTGATGTGCAGAGGATGTGTTGGGACAAAAAAATTTTGCTGGGTTTTCAACCAGGATTATGTTGAGGAGATAAGAGTGCTGCCCCATAAGCCACTGAATTCAGAGTATGCAAAAGAAGTAAACTGTTATAATGCGTGGCAGTAACTCTGCAAACTATACCCTTGAAGGCAAGGATTGGACCATGGGTCTTGAAAATACCTACTGTACCTGAATGTGCATTGCTTTAATAGCTTTTGGGGCTTGTAGGCAATACATAAGAAATTAAATAAATAAAATGAGGTCTCATTGAAGAACACTTTTTCCTGCTTAGCTGTGTGGAACCCAAATGAGGGAATTTGTGACTTGCAATTAAATACCCTGTGGACCTGTTAAGTGTATGTAGAAATGAACCTAGATACTTTGGAAATGGACCTGCCTTGACTACTGTAAACTGATTCTGCCTATTGTATATGTATTTCTTATTAGCGACTGTGGGCTGCCCGTTTCATGCTATGCAGGAGTATATAGGAGTATAAAATCCTTAAAGGGGATGATAATGTCTATACCACTTCTTTTAATCCTACTGTTGAAAAGTACCTAATATACAGCAGGTTATTTGATGGAATCTACTTCAGTTAGTTTTTTCATTAAATTCCAAGTTTTCTTTATCTGTGGCCACCTTCTATATTGGCATCGGTGCATCACGCATATCAGTTGAGTTTTAACAATCATTTGAAGGTCCTTTTACTAAGCTACGGTAAGCACTAATGCATGCTTACCGCAGGCTAAAAAAGCACTACTGCGGGCGAGCTCAGGCATCCTGCAGTAGTTTTGGGATTGTCACATGCTACCCATGAGCTAAAGAATAGATTTTATTTTTTAGCGCTGGGGCTTTTCTGGAGTGGAGAGTAGGCATGTTCTGTGCTAATCGGTTAGCAGAGCTACATCACCACATCCTAACCAATTACTGTATGGTTAACAAGTAAGCCCTTAACTCCTACAAAATAGGTGGCTAATGGCCACACACTAATGACAAAATTAGTGCATGGCCATTAATAGGAAAAATGGAAAATAGGGCCATTTTATCACCATGCTAAAAGTGGCCTCAGCGTGTGGGAAAGACCCATGCTGAAGATAGTGCAGGCCACTTTATAGCGCAGCTAGGTAAAAGGCTCCTTGATTTTTTTCCTGTGGCTGTAGAAGTCTAGAAAAAAAGTATACCAATGAAGTTGTATCTCAGATACTGACACCTGTGCCATACATAGAGAGGCTCTTCAGTTCCTTTAGAGTTCAACTTCGGTCCATCATCTCTGGCAGCATCAACGTCCACAGATTCTGAACCCACACTGAACATTCAAGATGCATTGATATTGCAAAATGGATTGATCGCAAATTGTCTGAATTCATATGGAGAAATAGAAAACCCCATATAGCTCTTAGCTAACTCAAACCCTCTCAAATTCATGGAAGCCTAAATATCCCTGATTTATATTACTATCATCTAGCATCTTTTGCTAAATATGGGGCTTACTGGTTACAATTTTCCTTAATTAAAATGACTTACCTACATGGTTCTTTGCTGAAGATCACATTTATTCTCCCATTCCAATTTCCATGCTTGTAACAATGAAGCTTCCTGGAAACCTTAAAGGATTTAAAGTTTTTTCTTCTACACAAAACACCCTGCATCAACTAGATAAACTTGCTGACGTTTCCTTCTGGTCAGTAACCGACATGTGTATATGGAATAATTCTAAACTTATGAATAAGAAAACAAAGTATATGTAGGGAAACATGGCAGAAATGTAATATTTGGACACTAAATCAAATATTCTCTAATGGTAAATTGATACCTTTTGCTGACCTTATTTCTCAATATCCCTTGCTTTCTGCCCGTATCTCTCAATGGGAATGTCTCTCTAATATTATTTTCTCGGCATCATTGTATCTGTCCAACTTGTCTAACTGCATCACTCATACAATAGTGTGATTCTACCATAACTGAAGACAAAGCTGTTTCCACTTTTTATAAAATATTTAGAGATAAACTATTTCTCCCATCTGCTGATCTGACAAATTCATGGAACACAGATCTTGATGATAAAACTTTTTCACCTAATTGGTCTGATGTGTGGACTTTAGTTAATAGACCATTATTATAAGCAGGAATTCTCCAATCTCTATGCTTCTTCATTCACCATGCTATTTGGAGTCCTTACAAAATGTGGAAGGCTAAACTGAGACAAGATGATAAATGCTGGCATTGCTTCTCTTCATCAGGCTCCTTATGCCACATGATTTTTGAATGTGCCCACGTATGAGCATTTTAGTCCGAAATATGACATAGTCAAATCCATTACTGCCTGCTCTTCACCTTTATATAGGCAGTAACAGATATAAATCGCTTGCTGGGGACCGCACGTCTAAATCCACATCCACTTCATCAGTCCCAGATATTATTTTTTCTCCCACCACATTACTTAGCGTAATTTTTCATATCACAGTTTTCACAAACAATTGTAACTCTTGCCTCAGTAGTGCTTAATTGTCCAACAATAATTTTTGGCAATTCAAACAGCACCCAGTTCTTCATCGGCTTCTATATTTCTGTATTGATATATTTAATGCACTTATCTTAGGCATTTTCGAACCGGGGGCTCAAAGCTGTCCGACATGCATGTTTCGCCACTACGCTGTATCAAGGACTTCCCCTGCAAAACATTTTACAAATACCGTCTCAGCCACGTTATGCATGAGTTGTACTTTTACTACCCACACCACCATGGTAATTTCTATCACAATAGTCATATTTACCCTTATGCCGTTCTAACGCCAGCTCGACTGATTCACTCAGGGAATTACTCCTGTCAAGATGGCGATGGTGTCTAAACTGAAACCCTTTGAATGATTACCCTCATGACGTGTCTGGAACCCCAGGCTCCCATTGGACAAAATTGGAAACCCTCAAATTAAAGAGCCCCACTCCAATTCTGCATTCAAGCCTACTGGGCTAACTGTATTTAACCAATAGATGTACCACTGCTCCCAATAATTTAATATTCTCTTAACCGATCCTCCCTCACTGCCTTGATGTATATGCTCTAATACTCTCCATCGGATATCCTCCACCTTATGATTTTTTCCTACCCAATGTTCAACCAGGGGGGCTTGAAGATTCTGTGTGACAATACGCGATTTATGCTCAGTCAGACGTACCCTAATCGACCAACTACTCCTACCTATATAGATTACATCACATGGGCACTTGATACAATAAATAATGTTTTTTATATCACAATCAGTGATGCTCTTAGCTTTCAGAATTTGTTTTGTGCCCGGATCTATCCAATGTGTCCCCTCCATCATCGTACTGCACCATTGGCACCTCCCACACTTTCTATGTTCTCCATCATCCTCTCTGCCCCTGGGCAAGGCAAACTTATTTTTTGCTAATTTTTCACCTATTGTCTTTCCCCTGGTATACGAAAAAATAGGAGACTCAGGAAAACAGGGATACAATTGTACCACATGCCAATGCTTCCATATACTCTGTGCTATCATCTGGCTGACCTCTGTAAAGGGTGGGACACAGGTTAGACTATCCATCTGTGTTTTCTCACACTCTGCTAGCAGAAGGGGGCGCTGAGCAAATCTAGCCGTAAGAGGAGCAGCAGTGGCAGGAGAATCACCCAAACACAAGACAAAGCAGAACAGATGTACCAGCAAACCCAGAACCGGAACTCCCAGATGGAGACTGCAGCTGAAGCAACTCAAGCTGGAACAAGCAGGACAGGAAATTAGCCCAAACTTCACCTGCACTTGATCGCTGTTCCTCAGGGGTTGAGCCCCTGGGTGCAGGCAGCCGGCAGGACTTACCGGACAGGGCAGAAAGGCTGAACCGCAGGAAACAGCAGGAAGAAGAAACCAGAAAACAAGCCGGATCTAGGCAGGCAGCATACCACATCGATCCATCATATGAACTTTAACACAATACCACTTTATCTCTTATCCTGAATTGTGATCTCTCTATACTTGATTGCTTAATCTACCACGTCACTCATGATCTTTACGTAATACCACTTGTATCTCTCACTCTGGAATGGCGATCTCCATGACGGAACAATGTAAGCCACGTTGAGTGTGCAAATAGGTGGGAAAATGTGGGATACAAATACAGCAAATAAATAAATAAATAAATAAGGAGATAGTCAAAATAGCTTAAAGGAGCAGCTCCAAAGGTTAAAAATTTACATCAGGTATGGATGAGCCTGGAGAGCAGCATGCTGTTTGAACAAACACCTTGCCTTTGTAAAATGCAGTAAGGTTCAGAAAGTCCCTCTTGAAGCAGGAATACCAAACAAGGACTTTAGACAGCATTCTGTGGCTAAGTATACTCTGCTTGGATTAAAAGACTGGTAAAAGAGAGAAAGCAAGGGGTTTTTGTTTAGATCTGTGATTGATTCACCTGAGCTGCAGCACTGAGGAATCAAGTGCAAATTGCTCTGAGGCACTTTTTTTTCTCCTTCATAGCCTTTCTGTCTATATTGACTTTTCACCTTACCAACCATGTTGTGCCTGACGGTCCTGTGCTTCTCGTAAGCTGACACTGCCTTCTGCCAAGGGGTTTGGTGTGTTATGAACACAAAGTTGGTGCTGGGGCTTTGGAATCAGTTCCCTGAGGATCTTAAAGTGCTTGGTGATGATGCAATATTTCACAAACATTTGAAGGTTTAGTTATTTTCTCACTGCTTTTCTTCTTTTTTGGGTGATGAGGGGTTGGTGCAGGGGAGAAGAGATGGGTAGGGTAATTATTTCATATATTGTTGATGTTTTTTACTTTGTTGTATTCCTCTCTGTATGGTCAAGTCCAAAATTAGTGGGCTGTAAGACTTTGCATTAAATTAAATTAATTATATTCTCTTCCAGTGTTTGGAAGTATTAGGTATTCTGGGTAATGTCCTATCCTGGTTTTCACCTTTCCTAACTGGATGTTTTCAGCAAGTTTGCTTGGGTGATTCCTCTTCCCTGTTAAAACTATTGATACCATTGGAGTGATGGAGTGGCCTAATGGTTAGTGCAGTGGCCTGGCAACTTGGGAACTGGGTTCAATTCCCACTGCAGCATCTTGTGACTCTGGCAAGTCACTTATCCTAACATATAATATGTAAAATGCTTTGATTGTAACCACAGAAAGGCAGTATATCAAAATCCTATCCCCATTGAAAGCTAAAGTCCCTCAAGAATCTGCTCTGTCCACCTTACTTTTAAATTTGTATATGATACCTGTTTGCCAAAAATTCCAGATGTGAATTACTGTATCTACGCTGGTGACATTTGGTTCTCTGTCTCCTGCCTCTGACAAATTTCAAATTTCAGCATTATCATCAGATAATTACTAATTGAATTAACTCTAATCGGTTAGCCTTGAATCTAGCGAAGACTGAATTGATGGTTGTTAGTTGTCCTAAATCACATGACATTCCTGCTCATATATTGTTTAATAATAATAGGATTCCTACTTCAGAAGAGGTTTGTAGTCTGGGAGTAATCCTAGATGCCACGTTATCTATGAAACTGCATATTAGATGCGTAGAATGTTCAAACATTTTTCAGATTCCAATTGTTACAGTAAGTAGGCTTAAATCTACTGTATTTTAAGTCTAGCAGATTTTAGGGTGGAGGAGTAGCCTAATGGTTAGTGCAGCAGCCTGAGAACCTGAAGAACTGGGTTCAATTCTCCCTGCAGCTCCTTGTGACTCTGGGCAAGTCAATTAACTCTCCATTGCCCTAGGTACAAAATAAATACCTATAAATAATATATAAACTGCTTTGATTGAAACCAAATCCCATCCCCTTTCCCTAGTATAGGGTATAGTACTCTCAAAGATGGACTACTGCAACTCTCTGTTAGGGGGCTTACCTCAGAGTAGTCTAAAAAGCAATCATACAATTAGTACAGAATGCTGCAATGAGATTGTTGACAGGCACCCCTAGGAACACTCAGATTTTACCATTGTTACACTGGTTGCCAGTTGTTTTTTCTATTAAATTTAAATTACTGTTACTCATTCACAAAGCATTACAACATGACAGCCCATATTCTTCGACAATAGAGGCCTAGTGGGTTGCTGCACTCAGAGGGCACTCAACGCATACCCATTCCTTTGCTTACAAAGATTCATTGCTCTCACAGGCATTCTAGGGCCTTTGGTATAGACTGCTGCTCCGAGGCATTGCCATTGTATGCAGGCGATGAGCTTATTATGTAAATCTGGTAATTATTGTTTGTTATTTGTGATTTGTGGTTTGTTTTATAATTATGTACTGTATGTTATTTGTAAATTGCCTAGGTTCAGTTGGAATATTAATAAATAAATATGTTGCACTTGCCTAGTAGAAAAGAAAGAATCATACGTTTTGTAGAGTACAAAATACAATGAAAGCTTTTTGAGCATTTATGGTAATTTAACAGAATCTGAGAAGCTTTAACAGTTCAATGTATTGTATAGTGCATTCATAACTAGTCTGTTTTCCTTTTATAGCAGGTGACAATAAGATGAAAGGAGAGTCTGCTTATCGTTTAGGCTTAGCATATCTGTCTATTGGAAACCCAGAGGCAGCTATATCAGTAAGTTGAGGTACAATCATATTTTCCAAGATGTCATCATTTTATTTTTACTTCATGTATTTTTCTGAAGTAACTCCATTTCTCTTTGCATTTAACCATTATCTAACAATAAAAGAGCTGTTTGTTTTTGGTGAACAAAGTTTATTCAAATTTGCCAGCAGAAATCAAAAGTGAACTTCTAGAGTGGTTTTAGAATAGCATTTCTTCCTGATTATTCTACTACTACTACTACTTAACATTTCTAGAGCGCTACTAGGGTTACGCAGCGCTGTACAATTTAACAAAGAGAGACAGTCCCTGCTCAAAGAGCTTACAATCTAATAGACAAGTGAACGGTCGGTCCGATAGGGGCAGTCAAATTGGGGCAGTC
Organism: Microcaecilia unicolor; assembly: GCF_901765095.1. Lineage (NCBI taxonomy): Eukaryota > Metazoa > Chordata > Amphibia > Gymnophiona > Siphonopidae > Microcaecilia > Microcaecilia unicolor. The sequence goes on from NC_044032.1 coordinate 621,013,455, forward strand.
TGGATTCACTGAACGGTAAGGGTTAGGTGCCGAACGCAGCATTGAAGAGGTGGGCTTTAAGCAAAGACTTGAAGACGGGCAGGGAGGGGGCTTGGCGTAAGGGTTCAGGAAGGTTGTTCCAAGCATAGGGTGAGGTGAGGCAGAATGAGCGGAGCCTGGAATTGGCGGTGGTGGAGAAGGGTACTGAGAGGAGGGATTTATCCTGTGAACGGAGGTTACGGGCGGGAACGTAAGGGGAGATGAGGGTAGAGAGGTAGTGAGGGGCAGCAGACTGAGTGCATTTGTAGGTAAGAAGGAGAAGCTTGAATTGAATGCGGTATCTGATCGGAAGCCAGTGAAGTGACCTGAGGAGAGGGATGATATGAGTATATCGGTTCTCTTGGATATGTTGTTGTTTGCAGTAGAACTAAAGTGCATTAAGCAGTTAGCATGGAAAATAGTGCATGCTGTAAGTGCACACTTGCATAAATGCAGCATTCACTGATAAACAAAAAATGGGCTGGGCAGGGCACAGTCTACATGTGGTATGGTACTATACATTAACTGTTAACGTAGCAGATAACATGGAGCAGTTAATGCAACTTGCTGGGGGGGTTGAGAGCTGCCAATCTAAACCTGGGCAGACAATGGAGCAGGGACATTTAGGGATTGCGCCTGCTTGTCACTAACCTATTAGGACACCCTTGGTAAATGCTGGGGTGATTTAGGGGAATAGGGTAGGTTGGACAGCTGATTGGGGGAGATTGGGGGTGGGATGGTTGGAAGGAAGGCTGATTGGGGTAGCTATCTGGCGACAGGGGGTTGAAGGCTGATTAAAAGTGGGGGTGATTGGGGCCTATCATGGAGGTTGGAAGGCTGGAGGGTTATCAGAGATGCCGGAAGGCTGATTGAGGGGTGAGGAGGGATGCTAGGGGGAAGATACATCTTTGAAATCAACAGGTACATTATTAATGCTGATAGTGTGGTTGCACTTAGTACCTTCTCTTGAGAAGACTTTAAGTGCAACCGTATTATTCATAGTCATGACAGTTAGCATACGGTAAGGGAAAGGGAATGGGACTTGATATACCACTTTCTGTGGTTTTTGCAACTAAATTCAAAGCGATTTATATATTATATATACAGGTACTTATTTGTACCTGGGGCAATGGAAGGTTAAGTGACTTGCCCAGAGTCACAAGGAACTGCAGTACTATGTGCTAATTCACTACGCAGTCAACACCCATTTTCAACCCGTAGCCTGCCCAGTTCCCACCCACACCTCAACATACAGTTAGTGCATGAATTAACCCACAGTGGCATGCCTGTATGGTAACAGCGATCATGCTGGTGTGATAACAGCTAGTATGCTATTTCAAACATTAACTACTTGGTGCATGTTAGTAATCAGGCCCTTTAGCTACCCTGTATGATTGTATCAGAGTATTATTTTATCAAAGGGGGATAGTTTACTGATCCTATAATTATTGTGTAAATAAATAAATGTAAAACACCAGAAAAATGCAATGGTAGTGGTAATGGGATGTGATATATTGCCTTTCTGTGGTACAATCAAAGCAGTTTACATTCAGTAGCATAGCCAGAAACTTTTTATAATGGGGTGCATCTCCCCCCGCCCGCTGTACCTCCCCACACTGCCCTCAACTCCATCTCATCTCCCTCCCGACAACTCCACCACTTTAAAACTCTCTTGGCTTGAGTCTTCTCAGCGGCGCTCTTAGGCTGCCTGCAGCCTTCTCCAGGATTTCCTCCTCAGGGCGGGACGCTTCAGGGAGAAGTCCCAGAGCAGGCCGCAGGTAGCCTATGAGCACCGCTGCTGCCCCAATGAACACTCAAGACGAGAGAGTTTTAAGGTGGAGGGAGCCCGGGTCTAACAGGAGGTGTGTATGCCATGATGCACCTACCTTAAATACACCACTAGGTACACTGTAGCCATATGATTCCAGTTCCATTCTTGCCGCCACCTTTAGTACAGCTGATGGTGTATCTCTGCTCTCAGTAACTTTGGGATGTGAGTGTTCTCACTCCCACACTATTTGTACAGCTTTGTTTCTTGCAAGAGCATCATGGAAGTGCAAGCACCATGCCACTCAAGCTCATAGAGAGCTACACACAACCAGATAATAAAGCAGCAATAGCTCAAAATTACCGACAATCACATGGGATCAGTAGGATAAATTGCAGCAGCATTACCAGGATGGTGCTGATCATTGTCCAGTTTTTGAATGATTATTCTGATGTAGCAACCTTTATGCACTGCCAGCATGGTTGCCATATCTATGAACATACTTTCCCTTTACACAAGAGTATATATTTTACATCAAACTTTCTATAGTCTTTACTGAATATATCATACAGGGTTCTGTAGACTGAACTAAGGACTCCATTTCTAAATATTCCATTCAGTCCTCCAATTTCAATTTTCCCTCATACGTGTCAGCAGGATTGCTTTTGTGACTCTCAGACATCATGAATCTATGTATGGATTTTGAAAATTAGCCAGTTGATACTCAGCTTGTGGTGGTCAGCATTATTTTAAATACTGACTGCCTTGGGCAGAATTAGCCCCAGATATTCAATGCTATGAGAGTATTCCACCAGGGACCTGATGACAGTTATATGATACTACCAAAGAACCATAAGATTGCCGTTAGAGGGCGTGGCAGCCACTTTGATGAGGCAGCTGCACCAGGCAGGAGCGAGTGGGTATTGCTCCTGCTCGTATGCCCCCTAGGCCACCAGGGAGTTTCAAAGTAGGCCCAAGAGGCCTACAGGGTGGGGGATAGGGGATCAGACTGAGACTAGTGATTGCTTTAGGGGGAGGGGGGATTGGGATTGGAGGGCAGCTACAACTCTTCTGGCACTCCAGATAGTGGTGTGAATATCACCGCTAACTGCTTAAGTACTGGCTCCTCCCAGGCTCTACCCAAGCTCCGGTATTAACCAGACAGAAAAGGGGTGGTTAGTGGTGATATTTAGCAGCACTATCCAGTTAATTGCCGCTGAATATCAGCAGTTAAGTCGACACAAGCTATTTAATGAGGCAGGAGTTTCTCCTATCTAGTTAAATGGCTTTGAATGTTGGGTGGTAGGTTTATTTTCTCGATGAGGAGAGTATTCTGCTGGTGTTGCAATTGGAAAGGATTTATCAAATTTCTTTAATCTAAAAATATTTATCGATCAGCTAGAACCCGTATGGTTTTATTTTGAGGCCAGTATTTAAAAAGGGCTTAGTCATGCAGACCTGTCTTTGTAAAGTGATGGCCAGAGTCAACACATGGTCACATCCACATCTGTTTCTTGGGATAGACAGACAATCTAAAATGCACATGTACGTATCAGCCACACTGTTACCAATATTTTGACCTAAAATTAACATTCTCCTGTAAACATTCTCAGGAAGTCTACCACCACTTTCCCTCTTGCTGATAAAGAACTAATCACCTGGACTATTCCTAAAGTATGCTTATGTATATCATGAAGCTTATTATACTGCCTTTCAAGAGGATCCATATTAATAATGGTAGAGAAGAAGAAGAGGAACAGAAAAGAGTTGGAGTAAAATAAAATAGAATGGACTAGAGAGCACATCTCCACAATCCGTGGGGCTCCAACTCACACCAAAAGAAGTAAGTCTTAAGGCCTGTCTTGAACTTTTCATAGAGAGACTCAGAATGGAGTGCAAGAGGCAATGAGTTCTATAGTGAAGGGGCCACAAAGAAGAAGGCTGCATGCCTGGTGGACTCAAGCCTCATGCACATGAGTGGTGGAATCAGTAAGAGATGCTCATGCAGTGACAGAAGAGATTGAGATACGCACGGAGGAAAGATAATATAAAACAACAGGAACCAACTCTGTGGGTGCTCGAGCACTGTCAATATTGAGCAAACTCCATTACTGTGATCAGACAGCATTCACTTGTGTTGAAAAGTTGACTCCTATGCACAGAACCCCTGCATTTAAGGCCCTGTGGGTCAAAGATTTGTTATATGACCAGAAAATGATTTGCATATTATTTATTCTTCCATCCCATAACCTCAAAGCTACCAAAATAGGATAAAGCTGCAAAAGGTATAGGTTATACAGTTGTACAGAATGTATGACATTTATAGCTACTTTGTAGAAACTACCCTTATAACTTTCAGACAGACCAATTTACCCAGGTAAATGGTTTTGAAAATTGCCCTCAGGGAAAATAATTTTCTAAGTCATTTCCACAACTATAACAGTTTTACCCATGGAAATAAGCTTTTCTAAAATGATCCTACTACTACTACAGACATAACTTTTTACATCCACAGTAAGAAATGACAAAGGTGAGCCGGCTGATATTGTGTACCTAGATTTTCAGAAGGCGTTTGATAAGGTCCCTCATGAAAGACTACAGAGGAAATTAGAGGGACATGGGATCGGAGGTAGTGTCTTACTGTGGATTAAAAACTGGTTGAAAGATAGGAAACAGAGAATAGGATTAAAAGGTCAATATTCGCAATGGAGAAGGGTAGTTAGCGGGGTCCCTCAGGGATTGGTGCCGGGACCTCTGCTTTTTAACATATTCATAAATGACCTAGAGATGAGGGTAACTAGTGAGGTAATCAACTTTGCCGATGACACAAAGTTATTCAAATCACGGGAAGATTGTGAACAACTACAAGAGGACCTTACGAGACTGGGAGACTGGGCGTCTAAATGGCAGATGACATTTAATATGAACAAGTGCAAAGTGATGCATGTGGGAAAGAGGAAACCAAACTATAACTACGTTATGCAAGGTTCAGCGTTGGGAGTCAGAGACCGAGAAAGGGATCTAGGTGTCGTCGTTGATGATACGTTGAAAACTTCTGCTGAATGTGCTGCTGCGGCTAGGAAGGCAAATAGAATGTTGGGTATCATTAGGAAAGGGATGGAAAACAAAAATAAGGATATTATTCTGCCATTGTATCGCTCCATGGTGCGACCGCACCTCGAGTATTGTGTTCAATTCTGGTCACCGCACCTCAAAAAAGACATAGTAGAATTGGAAAAGGTGCAGAGAAGGGCGACAAAGATGATACAGGGGATGGGACGGCTTCCCTATCAGGATAGGCTGAAGAGGCTGGGGCTCTTCAGCTCGGAGAAAAGGCAGCTGAGTGGAGATATGATAGTGGTCTATAAGATAATGAGTGGAATGGAACAGGTCGATGTGGAGCGTCTGTTTACGCTTTCCAAAAATACTAGGACAAGGGGGCATGCGATGAAGCTGCAGTGTGGTAAATTTAAAATGAATCTGAGGAATTTTTCTTCACCCAATGCGTAGTTAAACTCTGGAATTCGTTGCCAGAAAAGGTGGTTAAGGCGGTTAACTTAGCAGACTTCAAAAAACGGTTGGACGGCTTCCTGGAGGAAAAAGCCATAGAATGTTATTGAATGGACGAGGGAATACAGTATTTCTAGGATGGGTGGGACAAATTGCTTGTTCTTTTGGCCGCTGTCAGTGACAGGATGTTGGGCTTGATGGACCATTGGTCTGTCCCAGCATGATGATGCGTATGCACTTATGTACTTAAGTTGGAATTGGTGAGGCTTGCACTTTTCTAAGAACTACATCCTACCTTTACAAGATGTCCAATGCATTTCAGCCTCCTGAATCGTCCCTCAGGGTTTCCCAATATCACCAATATTATTCAATGTCTTGATGGCGCCACTTGGCAGGAAACTGGAAAAAATGGGTTTAAGCCCATTCGTATACTCAGACGGTGTCACCATCTACATACCTTTCAACAACAGCATCACTGAGATACTGGATAAGGCCAAGAAAGGACTCAACCTCATGAAAAAGTGGGCCACAACTGTCAAACTGAACAAAGACAAAACCAAACTCCTGGTTTTATCCAGCTAGCACAATCTCACTACTTACCAAAACCTCATAATAGATCAACAATCTTACATAATCGAACCACAAATAAAAATACTACGAATCATTCTCGACAAATATCTGACTCTTGAAGACCAAGTTGCTGCAATCAAGTCAAAAAGCTTCAAAACACTATAGAAACTGAGAAGAATCAGAGACTATTTTCACAGAGAGTCATTCTGTCTTATACTACAGACGCTGATATTGTCCCAACTAGACTACTGCAATGCAGCATATGTAGGCTACAAAGAAAACCTACTATGATTGTTGCAGACCATCCAAAACACAGCAGTGAGATTGATATTCAAAAAGTCAAAATATGATAGAGCAACCCCACTACTCATAATGCTATATTGGCTCCCAATCAAGGCCAGACTATTTTTCAAAACCAGCGCAATCATCTTCAAAGTACTGTTTGGCATGTCACCAGACTTTCTAGACATGATCAAACTATCACCAAGAAAAGCAAACCCAGGAACCAATGAAGTTTTTCCTCCCCTCAGCATCTCTTCAGGACTCCTCCGAGAAGGTTCTAATTTCCACAATGGCGTTCCTAGGGGGGCTGACACCCGGGGCAGATCGCCGATGCGCACCACCCCCCAGGTGCAGCGCCCCCCCTCCCGGAACAGTGCGCACCCCCCCCCCCGGTGAAAGAACCTCCCTGGGTGCATGCCGCTGGGGGGGGGGGTGCCGCGCGCCTGCCGGCTCTTCGTTTTCATGCTCCCTCTGCCCCGGAACAGGAAGTAACCTGTTCTGGGGCAGAGAGAGCTTGAAAACGAAGAGCCGACAGGCACACGGAACCCCCCCCCCCCCCCCCCCCCCTTGGTATGCCACTGAATTTCCATCACCCTCTGTCATCTGTCAGCCAACCAATTTCCAGTTTACCACTTTGGATCCTAACTTCATACTGCTCAGCTTAGATGCTCTTTTTCAAGTGCTTAGTTTGAAAAATTTAGCTCCTATATCCATTGACTAGTAGAGGGAAAACATTGTAGCAATATTTGCATTATTCAGAGGACTTTTTGTGCATAGTTGCTGAGACAGAAAACACTTGTGGGGAATTTGGAAAGATGTTTCAGAGCATGGCAGCTCCCTCTGGATTACTTTGACAATGGAAAAGACAGACTAGCTTTTGGTTTTGTCTTTTTCTCTGTGTGGTGTTATTTACTGTGGTACATCTGTTTAATTTGTATATTTTATCTTGTGTGTGTTCTGTTAGACCTCACCTTGGAATAAAGTTGGTTATGAATACAGCGAACAGGGTGATGATCAGTAGATGATGGTTAGAAAGCCATTGGAAAAGGTGAAAATATTTAAGAATTGTCAAAGGTAGGAGGGACAGGAAATGTGGCACTAAGACAAGTGCAATCCATTTTAGAGCATTTCAGATTCACGGAATAGTGTCCAGAACACTAGCAAGTGACATAGAAGGGAAGAGGACAGAGCAGTATGGCTCTGTGTTTTGGAAGAACTGCATAAGAAGCACATGATTAGGCCAGAGTATCCTTTGAAAAAAGAAGTGAAATGGTTTATGGATGTGATGGGGTGAGGGGTACTACGGTTGTGGACTTATTTACATAAGGCGTGTTGTGCTGCAAAATAGTCTTAGTGTACATTGCGAATGACGTGGATAAAAATATTACCTGGGTATTCTTCTTACTGTTCACATTGGTGCAAAGTCCACAGATACTTTTTTTCCAGTGAACTTTGTCTTCATTTTCAAAGTATGTACTCTCTTTTTGAAACTGTTCTCTGGAAAACTACTTGAACACATCTGCATCTACTAATTTATAAGGAGAAAATTTTCTCAGAAAAAAGTCCACATTTTTGAAAATTGAAACATTCAAGTGTTATTTATTTATTTATTCATACTTGTATCCCACAATTATCCAAAAACAAGTTTCGGTTCAATGAGGCTTACATTTAACAGTTGTTAGAGCTTATACTGTGATTCAATTACATTTAAAAGGTTGTATGATGTGTTGTTTTACAGTGGTTGGCAAGATAACTATTAGTGTGTATGGAATAGTCATTGGGTTTCTTCAGAAGATATGTCTTAGTTCATTTCTTAAATGAAAAGATGCACTACAGTTAGAGGTTGTGTTGTGTATTGTTGTTCCAGAATAATTAGTGCATATTTTACTCATAGAATTTCCTGAAGAGGCAGTTCTTTAGGCCTTTTCTGGCTATGACTATGGGAGTTGAGTTCCACTATTTTGAGCCCACGTAGCTAAATCCTGCCATGTAGGTGGACTTGTATAGTATGATTTTACAGTTGGGCAAATTCCTGTGCCAGGAGTTGGAATGTCTTTACAGCAATGTTAAGCTTCCTGCTTTAATTCCACACTGACAGTATTACAATAACAGATAAACAAATTAATCCGCTCTGTTGACCTTATTTGCTGTTACATTTATTTGAGCAACAGGGTGCATTAATTTATTTATCTGTCATTGTAATACTGTCATTGTGAAATCAAAGCAGGAAGCTTGACATTGCTATAACAACATTCCAACCCCTGATGCAGGTATTGCCGAAACACGGGTCCAATAAAATCTGTTTCCTCTGATCCTTGGTTCTTTCTCATTGTTCCATCTGTGACCCACTATCCACCTTATAATTGAAAGAGAAAAACGCCTAGATTTCGACCCAAATAGGGAGATAGACGTTTATCTCACAAAAACGAATAAATCGGTATAATGGAAAGCCGATTTTGGACGTTTTCAACTGCACTCCATCGCGGAAGCGTACAAAGTTGATGGGGGCGTGTTGGAGGCGTGGCGAAGGTGGAACTGGGGCGTGGTTATCGGCCGAGGAGAGATGGACGCCTTTCGCCGATAATGGAAAAAAAGTATGCGTTTGTAGCTAGAATTTAGGGCACTTTTCCTGGACCCTGTTTTTTCCACGAATAAGGCCCCAAAAAGTGCCCTAAATGACCAGATTACCCCCAGAGGGAATCGGGGATGACCTCCGCTGACTCCCCCAGTGGTCACTAACCCCCTCCCACCACAAAAAATGATGTTTCACAACTTTTTATTTTCACCCTCAAATGTCATACCCACCTCCCTGGCAGCAGTATGCAGGTCCCTGGAGCAGTTGTTAGGGGGTGCAGTGGACTTCAGGCAGGTGGACCCAGGCCCACCCCCCCCCCCTACCTGTTACAATTGTGCTGCTTAATGCTTAGTCGTCCAACCCCCCCAAACCCACTGTACCCACATGTAGGTGCCCCCCTTCACCCCTTAGGGCTATAGTAATGGTGTAGACTTGTGGGCAGTGGGTTTTGAGGGGGATTTGGGGGGCTCAACACACAAGGGAAGGGTGCTATGCACCTGGGAGCTCTTTTACCTTTTTTTTTGTTTTTGTAAAAGTGCCCCCTAGGGTGCCCGGTTGGTGTCCTGGCATGTGAGGGGGACCAGTGCACTACGAATCCTGGCCCCTCCCACGAACAAATGCCTTGGATTTATTCGTTTTTGAGCTGGGCGCTTTCATTTTCCATTATCACTGAAAAACAAAAACGCCCAGCTCACAAATTGTCGAATAAAACATGGACGTCTATTTTTTTTTCGAAAATACGGTTCAGTCCACCCCTTCACGGACCCGTTCTCGGAGATAAATGCCCATGGAGATAGACGTTTTCGTTCAATTATGCCCCTCCACATTGTTATTGTTCTATGTTTGGCTTGTGTTGCTGTTTCCCTCTGGTGTGCTTTGCACCCATGATACCTATCAAGACATGGATTACAGGATCTGGCTCAAACGGTAATCAAATAAAAAAGCTGCTGTTGTGCTACCTGAACTCCCCCTGAAGAGCATCCTCCCAAAAGCACCCCCCCATCAAGTTTCTGGATCCCCTGTAAGATAGAGCGTTCCAATCTTTTTGTGGTTGTGACCACATGATTGTGACCAAATAAATTTGTGTGACCCCCCCCCCCCCCCCCCCCGGAGATGCAGAATAATGATGCACCTGTAGAGAGCCTACCTAGGTCATGACCACAAATGTAGGCTTTGTGACCTCATTTGAGTCCTGATCACTCTCCCCAATTCAGTTCCATGAACTTGAAGGAAATCAATAGAAAGTTATAAAATCAGCATGGGATCCCCAAGAGGCCTGGGTACTCTGGGTCTGTGCAGGCCCTTAACTAAAGATCTCTGGCACCCCCAGTGAACTAATAATACTTACATGACTCTTGAGAAGCATCCTTCCTGCTCTCTCTTCTGCAAAGTCTCTCCCTTTCCTTCCTATCTTTAGCTCTGGGTTTTGTTCTGAAAAAAATGCAGTTATATATTAACATAATAAATGAAATCATAGTAGCATCAGAAATAACTATCCACTGAAAGAGTATACAGTTCATAACATCAAGAAAATCAGTCCACAAAAACACGCATGGTCAGACCAAGTCCAGCATCTTGTCTCAGTGCCAATCCAGGTTATTTGGGAAAAGTTCTCAGATTCTAATAAGGAGATTCATTACCTGATGTATAGTACCAGCAGTGAGAGGTATCATTCTGCAAGTCTACCTGGCAAATAGTCATGAATGGATCTGTCCTCCAGAAACTTTATTCACACTTAAAAAAAAAAAAAGCTTAGCTATACTACTAACTTTTACCACATCCTACTGCACTTTCAGTATAGGGGACCTGCTGCATATAATTGACTATCCTGCTGACTTGCAACCACAGATATGGATTTTCTGAAATATAACCTCAAGAGGGCCTGCAGATCTTGCTCAAACACAAACATCACAAGCAAAGTTGATCTCTCCACCACTTCATTGGTTGATTGTTTGAGAAAAACAGTCAAATTAGGTACTATTTCTTCAACTCCCAGTTTATTTTTATTACATTTGTTCCCCATGCTTTCCCACTCATTGCAGCTTATATATTGTACACAGGTACTTATTTGTACCTGGGGCAATAGAGGGTTAAGTGACTTGTCCGGAGTCACAAGGAGCTGCCTGTGCCTGAAGTGGGAATTGAACTCAGTTCCTCAGGACCAAAGTCCATCACCCTAAGCACTTGGCCACTCCTCCACTTTATTCTGAATTTGATTATCATTATCTTCCACATTTGCAAATCTGTCTAGATCAAACTTCATACAGAAAAAGAGAGAAGTTTGGGCACAAGACAGAATGCATTTCCCAGGACCAACCAAAAACATATTTGAACAGCAAGGTGTTCATCAAGAGAATTTAACTTTATATAAAGCTGCCATCCCCTGACTTTGTTAGAATAGGTGCAGTGCAGCGAGCCAGGCAATTCTTAGGTGTGCAATACTTGAAGTTAAAGCAACATCCAGAAGCCACCCTAGCTCTTGACACTTCTCATGCAGTTTAATGCTAAGAAACATGAAATACAGGCAAAAGTAATGAAGGCAGCTGAATTTGAATGAGTTTAGGACTCAAGTAATGCTTAAAGCCAATGTTTAACCCTTGCTTTCCTGAGCTGTCCCTTGAAGAAATGCACTTTTAGGAATTCTCCCTCCCACCCCAATTAACCTGGCTCTCACCAGCAGGCGCTCCACTTTCGGCCTCCCACTGGAGAATGGGACTCCCAATGTGCACTGCGCCTGGGCTCCTTTCTGCACTGCCTGAGTGGAAAAGAAAAAGCGAGAGGGGGGATATGAGGGTGCTGGGCGGCCATTCACCACAGCAAATGCAGAGCTCTTATTGGTCAGGGAGCCCTGTCTGCCACCTAGAAGAGCACTCCTAATTGACTCTGATGCCGATTTGCTGTCATGTCAGGGTTGACTGTGTGGGGCCCCTAGGATTGCAAGACCCTGTGCAGCCGCAACAGCACCCCTACCCAAGACTGGCCCTGCTGATATCTCAACAGTTGGAAATAGGGTAAACTGTTCTTTAATACCAATGGGTGGCTACTCTCAAACTGCAGCAAGGTATTTCTATCTGTAGGTTTAATGAAGATAGTTGTTTGAAAGGATTGAGATTGTTGAATCACGATGACATCCAAAAAAGCAATCGATGTGGTGGACATCTGAAAAGAAAACTGAATATGTGGATCACAAGAATTTAACCAGTCTGCAAACTGAGACAGTTGAGCAGAATCTTCCTTCCAAAGGACAAATCATCATCAATATAATGGTACCAGCAATATCACCATGGCATCCTTTGCCAATCTACTTTTTCTCAAGTTAGATCATATAAACATAGGAGTCAACTTTTCAAAATTATTGGGGGTGCTAAGCCCAATGGAAATAACCCCTCCCTGGATACATACAAGAACTTCTCTCAATATTGGGGGTGCTCAAGCACCCATAGCACCCACAGAGTCGGCTCCTAAGAATATAAAGACATGCCACAGAAGGTGCAACGGTAGCTCCCATAGCTATGCTCGTCTGTTAGAGAAAACAATGATCATTGTCCTTGAAGGCAACCTCTGCTAAAGCAACCAACAACTCAGTAGGTACTAAATGCCATCTAGGTCTAGTTTCCAACATTTCCCTGAGAATATTTATGCATCTTTTTACAACACTTTTATTTATAAATTGGTTACATTATCACACAAGCAAAATACACTTGTGGAAAGAAAAACAGAGCACAACCAGAACAGCTGTTATAAAAAAGAGAAGAGAAGAGAAAATTCCCAAAGGTAACTCATAAGGAAATGGCTCTTCATCAGACCACAATTGGAAGGGACAGAGAGACAGAGTACAAAACAGGAGGAGACTTTTAAGAAAAGTAAAAAAAAAAAAGATCAGTAGAATAGGCCATTCATGATTCCTACCACAACTATATGACCTGCATTATAGACTCTTATTCTGAACAATGGAAATCCTTTTCATGTCCAAAAAAGACTTCAACTGAATTGGATCGTAAAAAAACATATTTAACACCTAGATATTTTATCAAACACTTTTAAGGATAAGATAACAAAGAAGAAGCTCCCATATCTATAGCTTGTTGTCTAAGGGCCAAAAATCCCTTTCGTCTTTCATGAGTCTTTTTGGTGACATCCGGGCAAATCCATATTTTCTGACCTAAAAAACGAGATCGTTGGATTTTCTGAAATATAACTTCAAGAAGGCCTGCAGATCTTGCTCAAACACAAACACCATCTCCAACTTCATAGGTAGATTGTTTGAGAAAAGCAATCAAATTATTCAAACCAGGTACTATTTCTTCAATTCCCACTTTATGTTGCACTTTATTCTGAATTTGATTATCATTATCTTCCATGTTTAAGATCCCTTCACCCAGGATATTTCTTGTAGAAACAGAAGGAAGATAATCATATTCAAAGGCAGAATATGATCTGATGAATAATTCAAAATTTCTTGAAGTTATTTTTTAAAGGCATCTCCCTGGGTAAGACACAGAAATTTTGGAAAGTTCAAAATGCACAAATTTAACCTGCAATTTAAAGTTTTCAAAATACTCCGTCCTCCTGTGAATCAACATGTTATCCTTAACCAATGTAGAAGTAACATCCTGCACAGTTTTTACCTCATCTTTAACATGTTGAATTTGCATTGAAAATCCTTTTTTTACAGTTTTCTACATTCTCAGATAGAGTGTCAATCTTACTTACAAGTGATGACAGCTCAGTTGTAGTTTTGGACGTTAAGGCCTTCATTTTCATTAACACCCCCCAAATGCTTTCCAGCGTTTCTCCACTTGAGGGTACTGGGAACTCAGCAGCAATATCAAGTGGGCCTCCGGCGGATTCACCAAACTGAAGACGGGCTTCCTTTGCTGGCGGCGCGACAAGGCTTTCAGTAGACATCATAGCCACAGCCTCACTCTTCGCTTCCACCGGAAAGAGGGGTGGCCTGCAGACCGGAGGAGACAGCGATAAATACAAGCCGAAGCCCTCCAGGATTCCTGCATCCAGAGGTCTTGCTGGCACTCCAACTCTGGAATAAGTAGGTAAATTGGTAGCATAACTCTTGATGGACTGCTGCAAAGGAATGGATGTAAAGCCAGCAGAGGAACTTGGCTTCACCACTCCTTTCCTCTTAGTATGGGGCATAACGGTCAAGTAGCAGCCAGAGACCCACCAACCCATCTTGACTTGGCCCCCCTGCTATTACGCATTTATCTTGAGGAAGAGAAGTGTACAAAGAAACAAAATTCTCAAAAACTGATAGTATCTTTTTTTTTGTTACATTTGTACCCCGCACTTTCCCACTCATGGCAGGCTCAATGCGGCAGGCAATGGCGAGTTAAGTGACTTGCCCAGAGTCACAAGGAGCTGCCTGTGGCGGAAATTGAACTCAGTTCCTCAGGACCAAAGTCCACCACCCTAACCACTAGGCCATAAGAAACTATATTTTCAACAAAAGGTTTAAGAAGCCAATCTATAAAAATAAAGGCTCCAAGATGGAATCACAAGAGGAAACAATCGAACATCCAGAGGGATTCTCAAGCTGCTTATGTATTTTGGGAAAAGGAATACATGAATATTTAGGATTTAAAAAAAAATTTGGCTCGGGTCAAAAAGCTTTCTTCCAAACCTAAAGATGTAATTTCTAAAATGCAAATTTTTAAATGTTCGGTAGAGTCTTCATCCAAAATCAAATATGTAGAAGAGTCCTGTAGCTGTCGGAAAATTTCTTCATCATAGTCAGTCTTACCGAGGACCACAACTGCTCCCCCTTTGTCAGTTCTACAGATAACAATAGATTGATCTTGTTGTAAACTACGAAAAGCAGCATATTCCTCAGGGGGAAGATTGTGGGAGGAACTAAAGCCAGCTTAACATAATGCAGTAACATCTTGTGTCACCAATTGTTTGAAAGTGGAAATGGTCAGATCTAGTTGTCCAGGAGGGGACCAAGAAGATTTACATCTCACAATAGATCGATCTAGCGTGCTGTGAGAAGTGGCTCCTGAGGAAGTGTTCATGTGAAACGGACGGCTCCGTTGAGCATTTGCCCTTCAGTTAAGTGCCACTGTTTCTTTTTATCATATTTTCTGCTTGAAGTTTGGAATATAGATTTTTACTACAATTTGCACAAAGATCACACACAAAATTATTGCTGAGCTTGGATTAAAAAATATGTGGAGGTTTTTCTGACTTATGATGGCTGAATATCGAGCGTCTTCCTGCTTACTGTTTATTATGGTAGGAGCGCAGCTGTGAAGTCTTTTCCTAGCAAATGTATAATATAGTTTTTTGCTAGGGTCTGTCTTTGAGGTGGGTTTACCGTTTTGGGTGTGTTTGCCGACATAGTGTGGTTTACCCATTCTATCCTTTTGGTTTTATAATTAGCTTATTACATTAGAAGTAAAATTAAAAATCAGTGCAGAAGTAAAAGAAACTGTGTTAAGAACCTGGCATTGATTTTAATGGAGTTTTGTTACATGAGTCTGACAGTTAAGAAGTGGGTATAGAGCATTATGGGACCCTTTACTAAGCTGCAGTAGGGCCTGTGTGCATGCAGCGTACGCCCAAATGAGACTACTGCTAGGCTAGCGTCCCCCTCCCCCCCCCTCCGGTGGCAATTTTGGATTTGGCACATGCCCAGTGGTAGAAATTATTTTTTTTATTTTCTACCGCATGTGGCGTTTCCTGCAGTAGTGCTTGAGTCCTTACTGCTATGTGGGTGGCAGTAAGAGCTCAGGCTGTAAATAGGCACACACTAGTTTTAATTTTAGCGCACGCCCATTTCCTGCCCCATTTTAAAAATGCCCTTTTTCTCAGAGGCAGTAAAAAATGGCCCGGTGTGTGCCAAAAACACCAACTCACACTACCGCAGGCCACTTTTTACTACAGCTTAGTAAAAGGACCCCTATCCACCTTATAATTGAAAGAGAAAAACGCCTATATTCCGACCTAAATCGGGAGATGGACGTCTTTCTCTCGCGGGTGCTCAAATCGGTATAATCGAAAGCCAATTTGGGGCGTCTTCAACTGCACTCTGTCGCGGGAACGAATAAAGTTGATGGCGTGTCAGAGGCGTGGTGAAGGCGGGACTGGGGCGTGGTTATTGGCCGTGCAGATATGGGCGTCTTTAGCTGATAATTGAAAAAAAAAAGGCGTTTTTACCGCGATTTTGGGTCACTTTTTTTTTACCCTTTTTTTCATGAACAAGTCCCCCAAAAATTGCCCCAACTGACCAGATGACCACTGGAGGGAATCGGGGATCACCTGCCCTGACTCCCCCAGTGCTCACTAACCCCCTCCCACCAAAAGAGACCCACTTTACAAACTTTTTTTGCCAGCCTGTATGCCAGCCTCAAATGCCTTACCCACCTCCATGACAGCAGAATGTGTTCTATCCTCTGACAGCCTTTCCCTGGTTCTGATGTGGGTCTCAGGTGAGTGTGACACCTTTTCTGTTAAGGGCACTGCAGAGTCACATCAGCAATGCATTGTGGTGGGTGTAGGGTATTGGGCTCCGTGATTCCACTAGCTTGTGTTAAATGCTCTCGATGTTGGTAGTTGGTAGGCTCTACTCCCATGGTGCGTTTCCCTCTGCTTACTGGGTCAGACTGTGCCCTGTTGTGTTTCCGGTAGTCCATGAGGTAGTGGCCATTTTTGTAAGCCACTTTTAGATCCCGGTCATGTGTTAGCCACATTACAGCACTTAGTTCTTACCTTGAATGTTGCTGAAAGAGGGCATTGTACACCATTCTGCCAACTGGGACCTACTGCTAATCTCAGTACTAGCGAGACTCGTTGCCAGTGGGGCACAATCTGTGATCTGCAGTTAACTGTGAGTAAAGGTGCTTATTCAAATAAAGGACGTTTTCAGCCAGATTAGTCTTCAGGTGTCAACTGCTGTGCCAAGGTTATACACCAGCAACAAGTCCTATCCCTGGAGCACTTTTAGTGGGTACTACAGTGCACTTCAGGCAGGCAGACCCATCCCACCCCCCCACCTGTACCACTTCTGGTGGTAAATGGGAGGCCTCTGAAACCCACTGTACCCACATGTAGTTGCCCCCTTCACCCCTAAGAGCTATGGCAGTGTTGTATATTTGTCCCTCCCACGACCAAATGACTTGGATTAGAGCGTTTCTGAGCTGGGCGTTTTTATTTTCCATTATCGTAAAAAAAAAAAAAACCCGCCCAGCTCAGAAAGGACCAAATCCATGGGCATCCAAACCGTATTTTCGAAACAAAAGATGGACGCCCATTTTTTTCGAAAATACGGTCTGTCCCGCTTCTTCGCGTACCCGTTTTCAGACATAGACGCCCATGGAGATGGGCGTTCGCGTTCGATTATGCCCCTCTATGTGGACTAAAGATTTTTAAATAAAGAAATCGATATTTTTTGGAATAAGTAGCAGTCGCTGAGGAGAGAAAATAATCAGGGCAAATAGTCCATGGGATGTAATAAACCTGTTAAGTGGAGAAAGACACAACAGTGAGTGTCATCGCCATATAATAATAGTGGTGTGGTTTAGTGATTCAAATATTTAACTTATCGATAGTTACCTTATGTTACAAGATTTGGGGGAGTTACTGGTTAGAAAGCTTAACCATACAAGAACTGTTTAAGAATCTTGAATAGAATAAGTAAAGAAACAAGCTGAGAAAAATGAAGCACAATTTTATCAAAATGATAGATATAAACTGATATCATAATCAACATATTTATAGCTTCTGTTCTGAACATGCCTTTCAGCTTTCCAGTGATTGATGGATATTTGCATTAGTAAAGGCTAACAGACATTCAACACCATTGAAAAAAAAAAGTTCTCTTAACTGTCCAATTAGATACTAATAAATAAAATGTACACTTCTGTTCTCAGTTTAATGGTTTCTCCATCCCCAGGAAGCTCAGATGCATATAGAGATGAAATCATTGCTTTTTTTTGTCCCAAAGGACTACTGGTTATCATTACATATAACAATGCTTCTAGAAGTCAGTTTGCTTCATGGTAATGTGCCGTTTATCATCAGCTCCTATGACATGCTAAAGAGATTTCGCCACACAGTCAGGGACGAGTGGGGTCTAGGCACAGAGGTCCCAGCAGTTGTTTCCCTGTTTTCCATCACAATTTTCATCTCCTTTATCCTTTTGAGCTGAGACCCACCCCAGGCAGTCTCCTTCTAGGGAAATCTAAGGGCAGCAGCTGTTGTTCAAGATTCTAATTTTTCCTCCAGTTGCCACTGTTCATTTTTCGTTCATTCTTCATATTTCCTTTTGCAGATGCATAAGAATACTCTTACCAACTCATGTTTAGTTAACTCATCCAATAAAGTAAAAAAAAGAACACCTTCAAAAATATTCATTATGCCTAATTGAGAAGTGAAATGGCAGTGACGCACTCACTGGTTTCTTCAATTCAGATAATCATTTGACTGAATTTTATGGAAAAATTTGTCTTCTGAGGAATTGGTTCATGTACCAAAATATTGTATAATTTGAATAAGATAATTATTTTTCACTCCAATTTACTCTATTTTGCCTATTTTGTACTACATATGATTGAGTAACAAGTGTTTTAAATCATTTTTTACTGATTTCATCCCATTCTGTTACATTTTGTGAGTTATTTTGTCCCCAGATAAAATAACTCTTTCCAACATCCATTGGTTTGGAAACAATAAAAAGTACACTTTAGTAACTAATTGATCTTCTGAAGTTTGGCATATCTGTCCCAGGAAATATACTAAAATTCAATATGTTGATTTCCCTATTTCCTGGTATATTTAGGGCTTGCAAGAGAGACACAGGTCTTTCTTGGCTAAAAGGTAGTGTTCTTTACATTGGAGCAACCTTTTTGTTATGATTTTTTTTTTTTTTTTTTGCTTTTGTGTCTTAAAGTTTCAGGTTGCTAAGGAGCCCATTTACTAAAGTATGTTAAATGTTGCAGCTATTATGCGATAATGGCCAGATTTAATATACAGTAACTGCAGAGCATTTGACTGAACTACTTAAGGCATGCTCAGCATTTTCCTATACAGTTAGGGAGGGAATTCTGTATTTGTCACTTAAAGTTAGGGGCCGGGATGATTCATGTTAAGTGTGAACTCTGTAAAGGCCATTCTGTGCAGATATAGCCGGTAACTGGGAATATTCAGCCGGGGGGGGGGGGGGGATAGCCAAGTGGAGGAGTAGACCAGTGGTTAGTGCAGTGGACTTTGATCCTGGGGAAATGAGTTCAATTCCCACTGCAGCTCCTTGTGACTCTGCGCAAGTCACTTAAACCTCCATTGCCCCTGGTACAAAAACAAGTACCTGAATATATGTAAACCACTTTGAATGTAGTTGCAAAAACCTCAGAAAGGCCCTATGTCAAGTCCCATTTCCCTTTCCCTATTTCAGATTCTAAATGGAATGTTGCTACTATCTAAGATTCTACATGGAATGTTGGTCACTTAAACCTCCATTGCCCCTGGTACAAAAACAAGTACCTGAATATATGTAAACCACTTTGAATGTAGTTGCAAAAACCTCAGAAAGGCCCTATGTCAAGTCCCATTTCCCTTTCCCTATTTCAGATTCTAAATGGAATGTTGCTACTATCTAAGATTCTACATGGAATGTTGGTCACTTAAACCTCCATTGCCCCTGGTACAAAACAAGTACCTGAATATATGTAAACCACTTTGAATGTAGTTGCAAAAACCTCAGAAAGGCCCTATGTCAAGTCCCATTTCCCTTTCCCTATTTCAGATTCTAAATGGAATGTTGCTACTATCTAAGATTCTACATGGAATGTTGGCTACTGTTTGAGATTCTGTTGCTATTGTTTGAGATTCTACATGGAATGTTGCTATTCCACTAGCAACATTCCATGTAGAAGCCTGCCCTTGCAGATCAGCAATGCGGCCGCGCAGGCTTCTGTTTCTGTGAATCTGACATCCTGCACGAAAGTTATAGCTTGCAATTTAATTTTTTCATGAAAATTATCAGCAAAAATTGTTATTTTTCTATAAATCTTATGTATGAGTATTTTTCTTATGTTTATAGTTATGTATGATTATGATTCATTTGTATCAGTAAGAGAAGCTTTTGTAAATTTATTTGTGCAACAGGGGCGTAGCCAGACAACAGATTTAGGGTGGGCCTAGGCAAGAAGTGGGTGGGCACCAAGTGTTCTCCCCCACCCCCCCCCCCCCCCCCCCCCCCCCAACCACCACCCAAAAAATATCTCAGCTGGTGGAAAAATGCTTCTTTCCACCTTGGCAGTCTGCAGCAGCATGCGCAGGTGTCGGTATCATGTATCATGGAGAGTAGCATTTTCATTACCATCAGGAGAAAGTCTTCAGCTGGCCGAGCTTGGGATCCCACCAGCTACCATTAAACGTGTGCTACTGTTGGGTGGGCCCGAGCCCTGAATGGGTGGGCCCTGGCCCACCCAGGCCCACCTGTGGCTACGCCACTGGTGTGCAATGGAACATAGGAAGATAAAGTATGAATGAGAAGAAGGGTCTTGTGACTTAAGTGAAAGTATTAGGATGGTTATAAAGTATAAAGGGATAGGCAAAGCCCTTGTCATAAAATGAATGCCACAGTTTAAGGCAGAGAAATTGATACTGGCTTTTTCAAAGTGGTTTCTGGGATAAGAAAATGTAGCCAGTGGCTTTTCAGCCAGAAACAACTTTTGGTAATGTTGCCTCTCAGCATAATTGAACGAAAATGTCTATCTCCATGGGCGTTTATCTCTGAGAACGGGTCCGTGAAGGGGCGGACCGAACCGTATTTTCGCAAAAAATAGACGTCCATGTTTTATTCGACAATTTGTGAGCTGGGCGTTTTTGTTTTTCAGCGATAATGGAAAATAAAAGCGCCCAGCTCAAAAACGAATAAATCCAAGGCATTTGTTCGTGGGAGGGGCCAGGATTCATAGTGCACTGGTCCCCCTCACATGCCAGGACACCAACCGGCCACCCTAGGGGGCACTTTTACAATAACAAAACAAAAGGTAAAAGAGCTCCCAGGTGCATAGCACCCTTCCCTTGTGTGTTGAGCCCCCCAAATCCCCCTCAAAACCCACTGCCCACAAGTCTACACCATTATTATAGCCCTAAGGGGTGAAGGGGGGCACCTACATGTGGGTACAGTGGGTTTGGGGGGGTTGGACGACTAATAAGCATTAAGCAGCACAATTGTAACAGGTAGGGGGGGATGGGCCTGGGTCCACCTGTCTGAAGCCCACTGCACCCCCTAACACCTGCTTCAGGGACCTGCATACTGCTGCCAGGGAGGTGGGTATGACATTTGATGGTGAAAATAAAAAGTTGTGAAACATCATTTTTTGTGGTGGGAGGGGTTAGTGACCACTGGGGGAGTCAGGGGAGGTCATCCCCGATTCCCTCCGATGGTCATCTGGTCATTTAGAGCACTTTTTTGGGACCTGTTCGTGTGAAAAAAGGGTCCAACAAAAGTGGCCTAAATGTTCGCTAAAAACGCCTTTATTTTTTCGATTATCGCCCTAATGCGTACATCTCTCCTCGGCCGATAACCACGCCCCAGTTCCACCTTCGCCACACCTCTGACATGCCCCCATCAACTTTGTCCGCATCCGCGACGGAGTGCAGTTGAAAACGTCCAAAATCGGCTTTATTCGTTTTTGTGAGATAAACGTCTATCTCCCGATTTGGGTCGAAATCTAGGCGTTTTTCTCTTTCGATTATAAGGTGGATAGTGTGGTATATTATACATATTCATTAGGGATATCCTGAAAACTTGGGCTGCCATCAAGGGTTGTGACTAAATACCACTGCCTTATGGAGAGTCTCCTGCCTTAGGTAAGAGCACTAGGATGCAAATATACAAGGAGTGAGTGTTTGAGTTTACAACCTTATATGGGCCACTTCATGGGTGGAATGAAAGTATTAGTGGAGCATGTACAGTACTTCCTCTTCCTGTGTACCATGAATTTCTTTTTCTGAGTCATGTCATAGCACCACAAATAATTTACAGATAGATCCTTTAACAGTTCCTATTAGGAGAAACCAAAATTTCCTGAGATATTCATCTTCTAGAACCCAAAGACTTGGAGTGAATCCAACCGTAATAAGCTTAAGTATACTTTTAAAACCGCATGCGTACAGAAGTATATGCATGCTTTCCCTATAAGGATTCCAGCAAATTTACAAATTGAAAGTATGTGCATATTCTTTTTTAAATATTACCTCAGGAAATGTATGTACAGACATTTAGGGCTTCATTTACTAAAGTGCATTACTGCATTAGCATGCACTAAGCAGTTAAAGGATGTTCCAGCCGCTAATCAGCCTACTGGAGGCAGGCTGGGTAAGTGCTGTGGTCACAATACAAAAAGTCAATCCCAAAAAAAGAGAAAAGAAGTATATTGGATGCCTAAAGAAGAGATCTATATTATAATATTTCTTAATAAAGGGCCCAAAAGAGAGTTCAATATAGGCTGTACCTACAGCCGATCATAAACTTCAGTGAGTCAGGCTGCAAAAGCGGCTCACTTAAAAGCTCTATACATCATGAGATACTCTGTATAAATTGAGCCCTTAATTTTCCTTACTGCAATAACCCGATACAGTGAAGTTATAATGGAAACAAATAGTGAAAAAAATTATTTTTCAATAGGCATCCATATACAACTTGGACGCACTAATCCATGGGGTTATAATATCTCCCAATAGTCTTTGAATGAAAACAGTCTTCAAACTCCATAAAAATAGCAAAAAAAATAACAAACAGAAAGCACCGGAAGATAAGAAACAAACAGGAGCAGACTTATCTAAAATTCTGACTCAGTCACTATTTCACTGTAAGTTCCAAACGACCTACAGAAATTCCTGTTTCAGGGTTCTTCCTCAGGGACGCCAGAGCTGCTGTCACAATGGGTCCCAATATTATAATATAGATCTTTTCTTTAGGCATCCGATATATTTGTTTTCTCTTTTCCGGGATTGACTTTTTGTATTGTGTACATTAGCTGTCTCTCCCTTTGGGATTCTAGTTAGTAGTAAGTTCTGTGATCGGCACTGAGCCCGTATATTCAATGCCGGGCCATTTCCGGTGCCCGATGTTGAATATCTGGGGAGGGGGGGGGGGGGGGTTGGCCGGCTTAAACTTAACTGGCCAAGTCAATATTGAGCACTGGCCAGTTAAGTTTATAGTAGCCAAAGATAGGCCTGCTATTTAGGTGGCCCAATTTGGCCGCCACACATACCCATCCGAGCATTGAATATTCACAGCTAGCTAATTAGCCACTATGGGCTCGATTCTATACATGGCTCCTGAAAATTCTCAGCAGAAAGAAATATGCTTTGGCGTATTCTCTAAACTATTTTATAGAATAGACTTACTTTCCACACAGTATATAGAATACACCGAGCGCCTCTTCACATGACCAAATTTAATCGCGGCCATTTATGCCATGTTTTACTTAACGTGAATCCTGATGTCTAAATTAGGCACAGTGCAGGTGTAAAGATTTTAGAAACACCTACACCCCACCCTTGGCCACACCCCCTTTTCAACTATGCAACTTAGAATTTACATGCACCATGTTACAGAATACGGTTAGCAAGTTGTGTGCATAAATCTTAATGCCAATTAGTGCTGATAATTGCTTGTTAACATCCAGTTGACTGCGCTGATTAGCTAGTTAACCAATTAAGTTATGCACATCTTTATAGAATATGCTTCGATTTCTGCATGGAAATTAAGTCG